>NC_072731.1:249163612-249362715 GCF_026930045.1 Uloborus diversus
ACTTTTTTTAAAAGCTTTCTCTTTGAAGTTGCCTGGTAACTTACGACACTGTCTTCTCTTAATCAACTAAAATCATATTTTGGAAAAACAGAGATGGAGGAACAGTTGAATGGGCTGTCAATACTTTGTTTAATATTGCTTCTCATAAGGGGTTTTGATCTGGGCCGTTTCACAAAAAGCGGTAACTGTTGCCGCTCTGTAGATGCAAAGTAATTGCGTTTGTTAATGTAATTTACAACTGCATCAAAACTCTTCCTATTTAGTTTGCTAAGCATTATCTTACAATATTAAAACCTGAAAACATATGTTATAAAAGAGTTTGTGAAATTTTCTCAGTACTTGTTGCAATATATTGCACTGTAAACAGATAATAGGTTTGAATCCAAACGAGCAGTAAAATGGATAAATACTCAGGTTTTCTTGCCCAACCAGAAATTTCCTTCTGGGAGGTGAGGTTCATAACGATCCTTACATGTACAATACAACCTCATTTATCCGGACTAGATAGGACCAAAGGCAATCCTAATAAATGAAAATCCTAATAATAATCAATAATAATCTTAAATATGCAGACTTATCTTTTATTGCACCAAAAAACAATGCTTTCTGACAAAACTATATCATACCATTTTTTCTCAATTACTTCATCAGTTATAATTCAGCTGCAATAGTATTGGGCTGACATCCAAAGTATATCATATTGTTTGCTAAAACTATACTTTATTGTACGTCCTTTGCAGGAGTAGTATGCTTAATTGAAATGAAACCGAGTATTTGGCGCATTTAAACTTCTGTTCTTGAAATCATAATTTTAAATGATTATTTACGTAAATGTATTTTTTCTACAAATTTGATCCGAATAAACAGACGCTGGCTAAACGAGGTTCTGCTGTGTGTAAAATACATTAATAGAATAGGTAGTATATTACTTAAAACCTAATCTTCTGTGAATTTGAACCATTAACCCTCCCCTCCAAACTGCTAAGCCCCTCATTGTGACCTTAAACAGTGAAAAATTATTTGCACACTAAAGTGTGTTTTCCTGACAGTGCAACTAAGAATGAAAAAAATTGAAGCCAAAAGCAGGCCCGTCATTTGGGAGATTAGGAGGGTCAATTGCTACCCCTCTCCCTGGATTTTAAAAACACAGGGATGTGCCGTCCTAAACTCGCTTTTAGAGCAATCTTGGGAGCAGGAAAATGGTGAGTTTGGAGAAGTAAAACGGTGAATTTGGAGCAGCCTGGAGCGGTAAAATTGCAAATTTGGAGCAGCTTTCAGCAGCGAAAAGTTAAATTTTGCATCAATTTGTAGCAACTATGTATATTTTACGTACAGAAACATGTGTGACATGATAAAATGATAAAAAAGGAGATTAAGGATGCAAAAAACCGTAACTCCAACACTCCAACTACTAATTGAAGCTCTCTTAATTACATTTATTTATTTGTTTATTTTTATTTTATTTTATATTTATTTATTTATTTATTTTCTTTTTTGTCTAATATTTTTCACAAAAAACAAGCCATGTCCTGCTCTACTTTTTTCTTACACTGATTTAAATTAAGTTCACATATTTACTTTGCTTAATACATCACTGCTTTTGTTCACATTTAAGTTTTGGTGTTTGATATCTATTTTTAAATTTTGTTTGCTTTTATGTAGTTCATACATATATATAAAAGACAAGGGATATATATACATAAAACTAAAAAACATATTCAAAAAGGCTAAAAAAAAAGCAAAAAAGAATAGTTAAATTTAAAAACTTTACCTCAACAAATTACAAGTGAGTTTTAAAGAGCTATTTATTAATCTTTTTTTTTTTTTGGTACCTGTAAGTTATTTACTAACATTTGACCTTATACACATAGTCATATATTAGTACATACTGAGCTACTTGATTAACAAATCTGAAGATCAAGCAAAGGAAACCATTAAAACCTTTAATTTCTTAACTATTTGATATTTAATCACAAAATTAATAATGAAATTACAATGAAAAAAAATGCTTTTGAGAAATGATGTCATAAGAAAAGGAATTTTAAAATACATGTTAAAAAATAAAAATAAAAATTTTGAGGCAGGCTCAGGATATGGAAAGTAATGTTTGAGTCTCAGAAACTTTAAATGTCTTTCATCGCCAGAGCATTAGAATTCCCCGATTTTTGCTATCTTATGTGTCTCCAACCAAAATTAGGGATCAATTTTCTGTCCTAAAATCTTAAGAAACCCAAGATTAAAAACTGGTGAACAATATTAATTTTTACACATGACATTTGCTTAGATCAATTCGGATGAAACTAGATTTGACATTTTTGAGTGGGCGTGGCAAGAAGACGAACTTACAAGTCCTCTTCTTCTGAAAACAAAAGATAAGAATGATTGAAAATAATGGTCAATGCAAAATTTTTCAACTCAAAGGAAACGATCACATAATAAATTAAAACGATTGAATTTTTCGAAAGCGGATGCAATCGCGGATTTTGAAATACGCAAAAAATCAGGGCTACATAAAAAAATCGTAAAAACAAGCTCCAAATGCCTAAACTTGATGATAATCTGAAAACACTGCCAAATATGCTGAAGGAACTGCAACATTAAACGCAAAATCGCACTTTTGGCGCAAGTTTGTCCGATTTTGGAGCAGAAAAGTTCATTTAGCAGTCTTTTGGAGCAGTTTGTCGCAACTGGCACATCCCTGCAAACATGATGAATTTAAGCATTTTTGTACATATTTTGTTGTTTTTTCAGATAAAATGTATCGATCAAACGCTTTCCCCCTCCCCTTCAAAACAAAATATTTTGAAGTGACAGGCCTGCAAAAACCCCTCCCTTTATGAAATCCTGGACACGGGCCTGCATACACATACACACACTCATGCCTGCGCACAGACATAAACACATATGCCTACATACACACACACACACGAACGCCTACACACACAGCACTGCATACACAACACGCACACACATGCATACATACACACACACGCGCGCACCCACACACATGCGCCTACACAAACACACACGCGCCGCGCATTCATACACACACACGCTCGTGATTGCGAAAAACATAATTTGAATTCAAGACGCCAAAAATTCAAATTAATATAATTTTTGTTTAATTTCCTTTCTATTTATTTATTTCTCTTTTTGTATTTTTATTTATTTATTTATTTATTTAACTATCCCTTTTCATCATTTTTTATGGATCTGGCAAGTCGACTCCCCCCCCCCCCCTTTTTTTTCTTGTGTAGAGATTTTGTTCAAATTAATTCTTACAATCTTTTCAAGACTTATGCTCACATGGCGAGAGGTGAATAATCAAACATTGACACTCTCCTCTCTCACTCCTTTCCTTCCCTTCCGTTTCACATATTTTCAGTTAACTCTTTCAAAGAAAAACTCGTAAAACAGAGCTTGATTCATTCCACGCTCGAAATTCGTTGCAGCCAAAGAATCTTGTGGGCGAATGTTGTCTCTTTAAGGAGTCATTCTTGTCTCGCAACGGGGGTACTTCGCAACACGCACGACCTATGGTCACAACAAACATTACCCCGCGCAACCAAAAAAGTAAAAATGAAATATATTTTGTTTCTCCGCAAAGGAAGTGTTTGCCATTTAAACATACTTTATTCAAACTTCCTGAAAGAAGTCTAAAGCGAAGTTCTAACATGAATACGTGGCACATAGTTTAGAACAGGGGTTCTCAACCTTTTTCGGCCAACGTACTCCTTTTAGCGTATCATTAACTATCTGCATACCTCCAACAAAATCATTTAAGTTTCTTATAAATGTGTTATACTTATATACGATATACGATATATATACGATAACCGTAACTGGCTGCCATTTTGGGTGTATCAAGAATTTGTGTCTGCAATGTTGTGAGATACGGAAATTGTCAAACTTTTTCGTAGAATTTCAAAGAGATTTCGACTGTTTAAAATTAGTTTTATAATGTGATGACGGAAACACTATCTGACATTCTGTGCAAATAATGAATCTATTGAAAGTAAAAAAAATACATAAATAAATAATAATAATTATTAGAGATGCACCAAATACCATATTTTGCCGAATAAGAAATAGTTAGTTAAAAATTTTCAACTAATATTTGAATTTCATGCTAATTTAAAATAGTAAAGGCTTGTCTATTTTGGGAAACTTTCGAGCATTTTCATTTTTACCTTTAAATTATTCACAATAAATATGATTTTTATTTTGAAGTAAATCATTCGAAGAGCAAAAAAAAAAAAAAAAAAATGATTGCATTAAATGGATAATTTGAATTATATCTCTGCTTAAATGGACAGTTAATTTCTTTCACAATAAATGATTCAATAACAGGTAATCATAGTAACGTGTTATGTCATCAAGAATCCTGAATTTATCTTACATACAAATACGAACCCAAGTTGCTGAAAATATCATTACAAATTAGAATTTATTGAAGTGATTTGCTGCTACTCTTCGGTGAGTTATAAATAATTCTATCATCAAAATTGAAATAAAATTTGAAACATTGTCAGATGGGCGTCTCTCCTCATTATGGCGTCTCTCCCACTTTTACCCTATGCATTATACCGAATAATCTCTAATTATAATAAATAAAGAAAGAATCAATCATTAAAATTCAAAAAATTAAATGGGTAGAGTTTTAATATGTTTTGAATTTCATCCTGCTTAACATTTATTTGTACGGAATTCCCTTTTTAAAAGATTATCTAAATTTTGTTACCGTTTTATTGAGCAATCACCATTGCTTATTGTTCTCATTTGACCGTCTTTGATGTCCGTGCCTTTTTCAA
Source organism: Uloborus diversus (assembly GCF_026930045.1). Classification (NCBI taxonomy): domain Eukaryota; kingdom Metazoa; phylum Arthropoda; class Arachnida; order Araneae; family Uloboridae; genus Uloborus; species Uloborus diversus. The sequence goes on from NC_072731.1 coordinate 249,168,424, forward strand.
CCCCCACCGTCACTCCCCCTACGGCCCCCGGTAGCCACTTCTGGTCGGTGGCGGTCCTACACACATGCACGCTCACACGCATATGCACTTACACACATACCCACACGCGCCTTTACACACATACACACACGCCAACTTGCATACACACAGGTCTACGCACACATACACAACTGTACACACGTAACCGCCCAAGAGGAGGGACAGGAGCCGTTTCTAGAAACAAGTGAGTAGGGTAACCAATAAGTAGAATCCTGTCAACTACTCGTGATTGCGAAAAACATAATCTAAATTCAAAATTTCAAAATTCTAATTATTTATAAACTTAAAGTTTTTTATTTTTATCCTCATTTTGGCAATTTTATCAAAACTAGTTTTTCAATTTTGTTATTTCTTTATTTATCTTTGTTGAATTCTAGCTGCTATTTTTCATTTTGCTGTATTCTAATTTTGTAATCTGGACATAGGCTGCAAAGTTTTGATAATTTCAACAATTTTGTAATTTTTCTATGGGAAAATCATTATGTTTTATTAATAAAAATATGTTAAAACCAGTTGATCATTCATTCATTAGTCGCTCTTTACTTTAGTGGAGTTTTAACACTTCAAGAAAATTGAAACCTTAAAACAAAACCATATTGTTACTTAGAGCTGAAATTTGGAATTTTAGGTCTGGGTAAGAAAAAAAATGTCGTTCAAATATACATTGAAAATTTTCAAAAAAAAAAAAATGTTTTTTTCCAGAAGATGAAGATACTATAATGCCAAGACTTTCATATTAAGTCTTTAAAAAATGTTTTTTCAGTATTTATTGATGTAACTTTTTATGTTTTTTAAAACTTGACCTGTTTTAGGGCCTAGTTTCATATTTTCTTCTTTGAAAATAAGTGATATTCAATTAAATTCAGGGCTTTAAGACAAGTTTTTTTTTTAATGCGCTTCCTGTTACCTTACATTTCATATGAAACAAAATTTCTCTTTAAAGATTAGAGGTAATTTTTTGAAAAGGAACAGAACTGTTCATGTGTTGTAATGATGTACTCTCATGCAACCCATTTAAACAAAAGCATTTCTGTTAATTCCTTGGAAAACTAAAGCGTAAAATATAATTGTGTTGGGCTTTTTTCTCTTTTCAATTTCCTTGGTAGGCAAAGGAGACAAAACCAGACATTTTTAACTTGGGCGTGCATTTTAATGCGCAAAAAAGTTTTAGTGTCCTTTACATCACTTGCTTCCAGGGTTGGCTTTCTGCCGGCAGAAACTAGTTTTTGCCGTGCCAGTGGCAGAAAATGGTTATAACCGGTTAAAACCGGCAGAAACTGGCAAAAACTTAAAATTGTCTTAAAAAGCTAAAGTAATTACTAAATGATATTAAACTTCATTTTATCATTGTAAAAAATAAAATGTTATGCTAGTGCCCTTTATTTAGTTCAGAAAGGGAACTTTTCAATTGCTGATGCTCGTAATATTTAGATTAATCTAACAAAGGACGAAAATCACATGGGTTCTTAGGATAGAGGAGTGACATACAGAATTAAACTGGCATTGCTGTTTGTAATTTGCTCGCAAACAAGCTTCATCTAAGCTGCTTGTGATTGAAATTATCATGTGCTTCAAGAAGAAAGTCAAATTTTACTTCCCAATATTAATCCAGATTTTGTACCTAATTTCCCAGCTTTGCAAAACAAATTGGCCCCACTACTCAAAACTCATTTTTCCATTCAAGTTTTTACCACTATCCTAGTTACTACATGATGGACCAGTTTAAAAAAATATACAATTTGAAATTTTCATGAATATTGCTTGTTCGTTGATGCATTGCCTGCTAGCTCTTCTATTGCAAGAATATTCTAAAGTTTCTCATTCGTGCATATTAAAATGTGAAACTATTTAGATTTTTGGAACCACCTTTTCCAAGAAGCAACTGCAGGCTCCAAACAATGTAGCATTCGGTTCTGAGTTGTGATAGTATTGTAAATTAAACCGTGCTTTGTTTAAAAATTAATTATTTTTTCCATGCATTTTCTGCTCTGTCAAAAGTTTTTTTTTTTTTTTTTTTGTCATTTTGAGAGTTTTTGTTGCCAGTTTCTGCCGAAAATGTGGCAGAAAGTGGTTTTTGCCATGCTGGTTTTAACCGGTTTCGACCAGCGGTTTTAACCGCCCCGGCAGAAACTTGCCAGCCCTGCTTGCTTCACTTGTCTGATGTCATTTTAGTTATTTTTTTCATTTTAAAAACTGCTACTTTTACAACAAAATGCTATAACTCGAATATACCTTCTGCCGAAAACAGCGAAATAGAATCATCGGATACCACGTGACGAGGGAGAAGTCAAGTGCCTTCTCCTGAAAAACGGACAATACTTCTAACGCGATAATGGAAGTATATAAGCTCGGCATGTTCCCTCCTGCACTCCTACCTCCATGATTTAGATAGATGAATATAAATAGATTTATAGATATAAATAGATAAATAGATGGAGCGGTAGACACAAAAATTGTATTTTTTTAAAGGAAATTTTTTGATTAGTACTACTACATTGTTATAAATGTTGTTTCGTCATGAAGGGGTTTTAAGTAGTGATGTACCAGATCGTTGAAAAAGTAGATCCGCGGATACGGATGCGGATCATTGGTGTCAAGATCCGCGGATACGGATACGGATCTCCTTTTTTTTCGGTTTATCTGTTTAGGAGTTACGATGCCACAAAAAGACACACTGATACATACTTTTAAAATTTATTTCCCCTTCATTTTTGCAACGGGGGGGGGGGGGCATACAAATTAGCTTCTGAAATGATACCTTAAAATTTAAATAGAGAATAAAACCTACTTTAAACGGAATTTAAGAGTCTTTTGTTCAAATATTTAAAAATTTTTAGAATAGAAATGATCCGTTTAAGATCCGTCAAAAAAGTAACGGATACGGATACGGATACAGATCTTTATTTTTCCCTCGGATATCCGCGGATACGGATACGGATATCTGGAACATCACTGGTTTTAAGCTCCCCTCTCCATCCCCCTACCTTTGCTACACCACTGATCTTACAACAGTATTTTAATATTTTTGTAACTCAAGCGAAGTCGATTGCGTTGGGACACGGTAATTATCCCGTGTTTAGATGACCATAAAACAAGCAGTTTTAAGAGAATTCGGACCAAACTCGTAAACCGAGTGTCACCTAATTCAACAGGTTGTAGAGACCTCCCAAGGTGGCAAACCCCTCCTCCCGGGCTTGCTTGGATGCACAAAGGTCCCGGCCAAAGGTCGACACCATTTCATATAAAGCTTTATCTCGCATAACAAGAAAATTCTTCGTAGGGTGCTCTGTAGGCATTGTTGTAAAAAAAATGCCGCTGATTCGTAAAGCTCGATTTTAGAATAAAACTTTTTTTTTCGTCTTTTTGGGCGATGAAAGAACTTCCCGGTGGGCTTAGAGAGGAAGCATCACAAGTGTACTTAATATGAAAAGAACGCATTATTCTTCATAAATGGTTGCAGATTTTCTTCTCCCAAAAATTAAACAATTTCAGTTACAAGTGTAGAGTTACACGCAGCATGGTATTAAATGGCTCTTTCTACACGAAATAATTTTCCGATCGATTCGAGTTTAGTGTCATTCGAAAGCCCGCAATAAATACATCTTTAGAAGATTTTTTTCCGTCGGATTTGAAACCACCATGTTCCTAAAATCACTAACAGAAAAGATATAAGCATTTTTAAGTGAGGGAAAATCATTTTTAAATTGGAAATATAGTTTTCCACGAGTTCAGTTTTAATTAGCGTGAATAAAATCATTGAGAATAAAAATCTGTTGCCATTTTTTTTCGGTTGTGAACAAATAAAGTTCTTGCTTTTGCTTTGACGCTTTTTTTGTAATCGGGAGGTTTAATTTTTTCCCCTTTTGGTTATTTTCCCGCGATTTACTATTCTTTCTGTACTGCCGGCAGAAAATAATCAAAGATTTCAATAGCATTAATGGAGACTTTTACTATTCACTTTTACCTAATCAGGACTTTTAGATTAGCCGTTAAAATTCTTTATGAATGGTGATGCTGATGTGGATTTTGAGAGACTGACGTCGTTGTTCTAATTTAGATTTTTTAGATAATTTATTCAAAGGGAATTTTTTTTAAAGTCATTATTCCAATTCTAATAGGAATTCAAAAGAGAGAACGATGATGTTATTTTGAAATTTTCTTCTCATTCTGAAAGGGTATTTTAGTACTATTTTCTTTATTCAGATATGTTTAGAGGGACTGTTGACGTTATTTGAAAACTGTAACCCTTATTCTAACAGGAATATTTAGAAACAGATGTTCTTATCATAATAAGGAATTTTAAGAATTTTTTTTTCTTTTTCTGGTGGAGAGTTTGGGGGACTAATGGAAATTTTTAGAGGTTAAGGTCCTTACTCTGATAGGATTCTTTAAGGATCATTGTCATCACTCAGTAAAGGACTTTTAGGGACTAATGTCGAGATTGTACTTGGGATTTTGGGGGCTGTTACCTTGATTCTAATGAGATTTCAAAGGGTCTGTTGACGCTATTGTAGATCTATTGTTTTTATTCAAATGATCCTTTTATCAATATTTATCCTTATTCATTTGGGTGTTTTTGATTTTTAGGGGAGTGTAAACTTTATTTACGAAGTTTCCTCATTCGAATGGGAAGCATTAGGAACTAAGGTCCAAATTTTAACGGGATTTTTGGGAACTATCGCCATTATTCCGACGGGAAATTTTACAGTATATTTTTATTTCTCCCTCTTATTTGATACTGATTGTTGAACACTCGTCACTTGACATAACCTTTATTTTTGAATAAACCGTGCAACGCCAGGCGACGCAGCTAGTGTATATGTTACCGTTAAAGTATGAAATCAGTTATTTTATAGAATACCTAGTTATTTAATGGAATAATTGATAGTGTCCGCTAAAGTGTAAAACTCTCTTGTATTTCATGGTTTAACTAGTTATTTCGTAGAATAACGTGTAAAGCCCAGTGTGCCAACAAAAAATGTTTTTGTTTTAGAAATAATGTTCTTTGTAATTTCAAGTGTCATTTTAGTAATCCTTGTTGTAACAAATGATTTTATGGTACGTTTGCATAATTACTATTTACAAGTTGCATAAATTAGATAAATTGCTTCTTTTTCATTTTAATTGTCTATCATTAGTTAATTTATAGAATACCTAGTTATTTCATTTTAGATAAATGGTTTATTTTACACTTTAACTGTCTCTCATTAGTTAATTTATAGAATACCTAGTTATTTCATGGAATAACTGGTTAAAGTGTCAAATTAATAACATATTACACACTTTAACGGACACGATCAGTTATTTCTTGGAATAACTAGGTATTCTATAAAATAATTCCATTATATACTTTAACGGTAATATATATATTCCTATAATGTAATTCCTATAAATGCATGAAAAGGCTAGTTTGTTCCTCTAACCGAGGGTGAGTTTGACTGGATTTATTAAAGGAAACAAGTGCCTCTCTACCTTCTACAAATGTTTTGAAATTCGAAAATTCGGTCATTAATTTTGCTCTTTCTAACATTGATCGAATGTATACTTCTTCAAATTTCAAAATAAAAAGCACCGTAACAAGAAAGTTTTTCATTTCTTCTGCTTCACTGACTTCCTGTGTTATTTAATTAACATTCTCAAACATTGAAACTGCTATAAAGGCAGGCGTTGGAGCGTAGCTCATTTAGTTCCTTAAAAGAAAATAATAGCCGGTACGTGATGGCAAGCATAAAAAGTATAAAATGCCGTGGATAGTTACAGAATTGACCAACTGGTGATATCATACCATCTTCAGTCTTGCCTTGCCTCGTAATATCGAATAATTATTTTAAAAGTTTTGAATGCGGAACAGATTTTTTGGCAACGGGAATCTAATTAATCATTCCGGGTGCACGTATGGGGAGAGGTATTTAAAGAATATGACCATCAAACAAAGCGATTGTTACATTACAGAGATTTTTGACCCGCAATTTTAAAACTTGAGTTTAGAAATAAAATCGCAAGAGAGCATGCAATTTACGAAAAAAAAAAAAAAAAAAAATACCGACGATAAAAGTAACACATTTTAAACATTATTATTACTTTTTTTAATACGAAAATTTAGATTATATCTACAACTGGTGCGTGGTGGTGTATCAACAACTAGCTGCGTTGCATTATTTCCCCCGAAAATAGAAGCTGCGTTAAGTGACGCATTTTCATTAATCAGGCTTAAATAGGGGAAAAAAGGGTTAAATATTCCGTCAGTGTGTAGAAAAGAGCATTTTTATGACTCAAAATTTTAATTTAGACCTCTTGGGGGGCGGGGGGGGGGCAAAAAAAATTTCGTGAGTTCCTAAGCATCAAGGAACTTTTGTACCACATTTAGCAAAGACCCGAAGTAAACTGGATTTATATAAGGGACATTCCCACACACAAATAAACATTCATTTCCATTTATAGATATAATCAATAGTGGCACATCAAATAAAACTTCACAATCACGAGGAAACTTTAAACTTTAATTGCACACTATGTGCAAACACTCCCACACCCGGTTATGCCATCCAGAGACTGCAGATTCGTCTTTGTCATGGAATCATCAGCCAAGAATAGATAATAACCGAGCTGAAAGTAGATGTCATCTCATTGAAGCAGAGAGTGACATCAAACTGGTAGCTAAAATAAATTCAGCACACCAGCGAGAGACAGTAGCAATCATTCGGTTCAGCTCGTCAAATGAAGACCAAGCTCAGGTATTAAACAATAAGTTACAGCCCTTAAGCCAGACCTAAATCAAAACTACATGAAATTTACCTAAACTCTAACTCTAGTTTCAACAATATTATCCATTCATTGTGCTCAAACAGTTAATGAATAAAATGTAAATGATCAGAGTAATGTTTTCAATTCATTACTTATTTGAAATAATACTTATTTTCATTGCTTATGAAATTACAGTAGGTGCCGCTTAATGTTATTACGGTTAATGTTATTAGAATCACGAAGTCCCGGAACACTTGCATGTTAACACACGTTAAAAAAGTCGGATATTGTAATCAGCGTCTTCGTTTATTGTTATCACTTTTTCATAAACTTTCAATTTCTTCCCCGTTATTGTTCCTCAATTAACAGAAATACATAGGCAAACCCTGACGAGACTAACTTTCTGTGTAGCATTTTGTGGTTTTCAATAGCAGTTCAAAATTTTTCTAGGAATGAAGCTACAGAACGTTCGCATCCAGTGACCACAGACTCCCCCTAAGAAAACTTTCTTTTGCACCTAAAAAAATTCAGTCGCTGGACATGGCATTGATGTAGGACCTCCATTGTTGCCATTGCTTTGTAAACTATTAAAGAATTGTGTCGAGATTGAAAACAAAGCGAAGTTAAATTAAAATTTAAACAACAAGCAAAACCATACTGGAAAATTTAGAAAAGCTGAATGTGCTTTGAAACTGGTTTACGAATGTCAGGGAAAACGGTCATATTTTACTTCAACTATTACTATGTGATTAAAAATTGCATAATTTAGCTTTAACTTTTTATAATTCAGATATTTCCATTCTGTTAATTTAATCATATATAATTTGAAAGTGCGTTCAGTTGAGGCACTGTGATTTCAATTTGAGGTTGCCAAAATAAATGCACCTTAATTGAAAAAAAAAAAAATCATTATTTTGTGTCTGCTGGATTCTTTTCGTGTTATTGTTATCAATCGGTTATTGTCATCAAATTGTATTTGTCCCAAAGTGATCACATTAAGCGGCGCCTACTGTAATTAGTAACGTTTTTGCCCCATTTGGTGCCTTATTCCGGGCCGACTTGGTTTTTTTTTTATTGACGCCCAATTCAATGTTTTCGGACCCAAAAACCCTAACTCTTTAGCAGGACTCTCCCTCAAATAGCAGTTAGTATGTACTCCTGGAGCCGAAAGAATGACTTCCTAGCAAGGGTATGATGAAGGTAGTGGAAAAACATTTACAGGGTTTTTTCCACTACGAATATAAATAGCTGTACTAGGACGGAAGCAAACACTTTCGCTATACATTTTTAGACACTTGCAGAAAAATATTATTTTAAATTTGTGACTTAATACCTTCTTGATTACGTCACAGATGTTTTTGACCGAGCTTGAATTAAATGCAAATGCATATTCTATGGTGGAAATCTTCCTCATCTCTTAGGTGGATGTTTCCTTCAGATCTCAAACAATGATGACAACAAAATGGCAGAAACGTCATATCCTCACGTATATTACTCAACAGTTTTATCTTCTTTACTAATAATAAAGCTGAAAGTCTCTCTGTCTTGATGTCAGGAGGATGTCTGGATGTCAGGAGGAGTCTGGATGTCCGGAGGATGTCTGGATCTCTGTGACGCGCATAGCGCTTAGACCGTGCGGCCGATTTTCATGAAATTTGGCACAAAGTTAGTTTGTAGCATCGGGGTGTGCACCTCGAAGCGATTTTTCGAAAATTCGATTTTGTTCTTTTTCTATTCCAATTTCAAGCCCATTTTTCACAGAAATTTAATAAAATGGTAAAGAATTTGCTCTGAAAATTATCTTTCTTTATCTTTCTTTTCTTTACTTCTTTATCTTTCTTCTTTTCTTTTCTTTTTAAATAACAAACCTGAAAGTCTCTCTGTATGGATGTCTGGATATCTGTGACGCGCATAGCGCCTAGACCGTTCGGCCGATTTTCATGAAATTTAGCACAGAATTAGTTTGTAGCATGAGGGTATGCACCTCGATACGATTTTTCGAAAATTCGATTTTGTTCTTTTTCTATTCCAATTTTAAGAACATTTTCAAGAGCAAAATTATCATAGGATGGAAGAGTAAATTACCAAGTTATCATAACGTGGAACCGTAACATGGGCAAGCCAATAGGCGAGAAATTCACCATACATTATTTGTAAATACACAGGCGAACCAAAAGAACTTTTAATTTTCTACTAAGGGCAAAGCCGTGCGGGTGCCACTAGCATCCCCATAAATCGTCTAAAACTGCATTTTTCGAACTACTATTTTCAAATTTTTGCCCGGGGGAGAGCCCCCGGACCCCCCTTTACCTATCACAATCACAAAAAATTCACAACTGCGTGCTTGAAGTTTGAATTTCAAAAATAATCGGGGATGACCCCGAGTCTCTTTCTACCTTAACATCACCATAGATCGTTTGAAACAGTGTTTTTCAAATAATAATCTTAAAAATTCCTTGGGGAGGGCCCCCGGACCCCCCTCTCTTGGTTATGATCAAATATAACTCATAATTGCGTATTAGGAACCCAAATTTGGGTAAACATTATCGGGAGAGGCCATCCTGGAACTCCTCTCCCTTTCCTCTAGTCTTTATCTTTACTTATAATAAAGCTGAAAGTCTCTCAGTCCGGAGGATGTCTGTAGGATGTCTGGATCTCTGTGACGCGCATAGCGCCTAGATCGCTCGGCCGATTTTCATGAAATTTGGCACAAAGTTAGTTTGTAGCATGGGGGTATGCACCTCGAAGCGATTTTTCGAAAATTCGATGTGGTTCTTTTTCTATTCCAATTTTAAGAACAAAGTATCATAAGACGGACGAGTAAATTACGAAATTATCATAACGTGGAACCGTAACATGGGCACAAGCCAATGGCGAGATACGAAATTATCATAACGTGGAACCGTAACATGGGTACAAGTCAATTGGCGAGAAAATTCACCTCACATTATTTGTAAATATACAGGCGAACCAAAATATATTTTTATTTTTCTACTAGTGGTACCCGCACGGCTTTGCCCGTAATAGAAAAATTAAAAGGTCTTTTGGTTCGCCTGTATATTTACAAATAATGTATGGTGAATTTTCTCGCCAATTGGCTTGTACCCATGTTACGGTTCCACGTTATGGTAATTTCGTAATTTACTCGTCCATCTTATGATATTTTTGTTCTTAAAATTGGAATAGAAAAAGAACCACATCGAATTTTCGAAAAATCGCTTCGAGGGGCACACCCCCATGTTACAAACTAACTTTGTGCCAAATTTCATGAAAATCGGCCGAACGGTCTAGGAGCTATGCGCGTCACAGAGATCCTGACAGACAGAGGGACTTTCAGCTTTATTATTAGTATAATATAATACTAGTGGTACCCGCACGGCTTTGCCCGTAATAGAAAAATTAAAAGGTCTTTTGGTTCGCCTGTATATTTACAAATAATGTATGGTGAATTTTCTTGCCAATTGGCTTGTGCCCATGTTACGGTTCCACGCTATGATAATTTTGTAATTTACTCGTCCGTCTTATGATAATTTTGTTCCAAAAATTGGAATAGAAAAACAACCACATCTAATTATCGAAAAGTCGCTTCGAGGTGCACACCCCCATGCTACAGCCACAAACTAACTTTGTGCCAAATTTCATGAAAATCGGTCGAACGCTCTAGGCGCTATGCGCGTCACAGAGACCCTAACAGACAGAGAGACTTTCAGCTTTATTATTAGTAAAGATAATAATAAAGATAAAGATTAGGGGACAAAGCCGTGCGGGTACCACTAGTTCCAAATAAAAGTAGTCATTCCCTTTCATATCACGTGACAGCGCAAAAGTCACGCGATAACAGTTTACTCATTTAATTCGTTATTTTTATCTGCCGAGTAAAAAGAATACTTTTCGCTTAATGACGACACCCAAGACGTTAACACCAGGAAGCGTGAACCCCATTCGCTGTGAGCTTCGAGTAATTTACTTATGGAATAGATCGCATGTTGTATAATTTATTGCACCAGAAAGAATTGTTGCAGTTCTGTTCAAGGCCGCTAATGAGTCCGTGAACTTGGATTTTATGATAGGTAGCTTCCAGAATCGGCTGAATATTAAACAGTCGATTTTAATGAATACGCTTTCTGGTATTTCGAGTCCCTCAAGAGTTGAGACTGATTGTTATGAGCGTCATACATTCAAGGAAGAAATAATGTGCATAATAATTATCTACAGTTTTATTTTTTTAATAGGACTGACAATGGGGTTGTTTCCAAAATTTTAAAGGTATTTTTTTCTGAAAGAGCATGCTTAAAAACATAGGATCTATCCATTTTTTAAATAATTTATTCAAGTTTAATATTTTTAAAAAATTACTTAAATCGGTGCGCTTTCATTGTTTACGCTTCTGTTCGATGACATCACAAATGATAAATTGCCATTCAGTGTTGCCATTCACAGAGCGAAATACTTAATTCGCATCTTTACTCACGTGTATTGGCAACGATAGGGTTGATAGCAAGCGCAGAGTGCAATATTTAATTCGCTTCTTGATTATCATAACGTGGAAATGCAGTAAGATGCACCAAAATGCATCATTTGTGACGTCATCAATACCACGCCTTGTTTTTAAAATCAGACAGTTTAAAAAACTAATTAAAAGATAACTGTTAATAAAGGGAAAGTATTTTCTGGGTATATGTGATTTATATTTTTATTCACTTATTTATTTTTTTCTTATTCTATCAATTTCAGTAACTAAAAGTACTACTTTTGACTGAAGGAAACAACCCCATTGGACCTATGACAGAACTATATGTATTATACCGACTACCCAGTATGTTGCATTTATGCCCGATAACTGCAGTTTCGTTCTTGTTAGAACTCATCAGTCGGAAATAGTGTATAACCTACCCGGGGACAGATGTCACCTCATTCAAGTTGAGAGGGCCAACAAACTGGAAGATAAAGTAAATTTATCCCCCCCCCCCATATATAACTCAGTTGGAATTGTAATGTAAGAAATCTTAACTATATGAGTTAGTTCTTGTAAAGAATTTTTGTGAGCAACTTAGTGTGCTGATAAAAAGATTGTGGGACATTTTGAGAGTTACAATGTAAAAGGCAAAAATATGATATCAATCTATTTTGTTAAAAAAATATCACATACGAAAACTTCTCCATAAAAGAAATCTTCCAAACTGCTTAAAATGCCCTAAAACAATTTTGAAAAATTCAATAAAATGCAAAAAGAAAACTAAAAACCACAAAACAAAATGCTGTAAAAAGTATTTTAAAATGTCCTAAAAGAGGGAGGGAGGAAGCCCAGGAAATGTCATCAATTTTCTACATTAATTTATGCCTTACATTTCATTTTCAACTATGAGTTTTGTCAATAGGAAATTTATTACATTCAAGCACAGTATTTCAATGTTTAATGCATAAGAATAGGAAACATAAAACTCAAAACTGAATTATAGTAAAAATGCCCTCAACATAAAATGTAAAAAATGAACAAATAAGAAAAAAATTGAAAATACCTTTCACGGCTTCATTATTTACAAGAAAGGCGATTCATTTTTAAACGGTGCCAAAAAATAAAAAGTTTACGCATCATTAATCATTTTTATAAAAAAAAATAATTTGCTGCCAAAAGGCTCTAATAATCATGTTGAACATCCTAATTTGAATCTGGCAATTTCTCATCAAGGTTGTATCGATGGAGAAATATTTTGTTCTCCTTCACAAAATAAAACTGATAAAATAGTCAGTTTTTTTTTTTTTTTTTTGCATTTGCTCAGAATTTTAGCGCACACCGTTTTATCTATTCGCAACTCCAACGAACTATAGGGGGCACTGCAGTCACTGTCTAATGGCGGAATTAAAAACTAAAACAAACGCATGTGGTAACGAAGAAAATGCTAAAAGTGTTGTGATTTTTGTTGTTATGTATGATTTTTTCGCTTTATTCATTTGAAAAGATTTTTCAAAGTCTTTTGGTTATTCTGACCCATATAGAAAGAGATTAGAAACCAAAAAGTATTACGAAAGTAAACAATTAATGCAGAACACACAGTAAGTTGTTCTGAAGCAGCCATTTTCACGATGTTTAATTCGGAATTCATAAATTTTTGGTTCGCTTCGAACGGCATTTTCATTTTGTACCGTTTTTTCTATACATTAGTACATATTAAGTTCAGTTTCGTGACATTTCCGGCATTTGTTGACATTTTTGTCACATAGTGCACATACGTGGCAGACTGTCAAGAGTAACGTTTAACACTAGATAATTTATTTCTATGACTATATGATTGGACATCCAAAGAAATCATGCATTTAATTCATTCGTCATGGAAATGATTTACCTGAAAATGCGAAATCTTGTCAAGATACATTATTCTTTCACACAATTTTAAAACCATAACCCTATAAACAGATTTTTGGCGAAATTTTATTTTTTATTGTTCAAATTCTTAACGTTCTTTCTGGATTTTTCAATCTGTTCTGCGATAAATATTTTCAAGAAAATTTATTTGCATACTTTCTATTTCAATAGGATACTGTAGTAACAAAGGTTATTTAAATCATTTATGTGGAATTAGGTTAAGGAAAAGTGTCCAGTCAATGTTGTTAAGTTCGTTTTTTTTTCTTCATCGAATTGAAAAACTGATATTTATTCAAATTCACTCAGAACAAAATAAATAAAATGTGTACTCACAGTTTATATATGGTAGTAGTTTTCTTTTCAGTTGATTGACCATTATTTCTTTTTACTTATCGAATTCTGTAATCTTACTATCATTTTATTCCACTCATGATAAAAATTAAAAATGGTTTAACTAAAAACGCGAAATCTCGCCAAGGCTACTTTGCTCGCACAATTCCAAAACTATAACCCTAAACAAATTTGGCGAAACCTTTCAGCTGAGAATAAAAGGAATAAAGTAAATTCTTTCTCGGTTAAACATTTTTCATTTTGTTCTACGATAATAAATTCAAGAAAATATTTTGCATACTGTCCATTCCAACTAAATGCTGCTGTAAAATATGATTAGTTAAATTAATTTAAGATTAAAAAAAAACTCATATTCTTACAAATTCATACAAAACAATAAAAAATTTTACCTGGTATAACGTTATCCAATTTTGTTAATCCAGAGTTTTCTTGTTTACGCTTCCACTATTTAATACTTTTTTGAAAGAAATAAGGAAAACTAACATTATTTTGAGAAGCTCGAGAATACTACTAAGGGACGAATTAATTTCTGTTGTTGAAGGCGTTCTTAGACATGTTGAATGCGTTACTCAGAACAAACTGACCGCGTTCACGTCAACAGATACACGTGGAGCGCAACGTGGCAATGTTTTAGTTGCATTCGCAGTTTTATAAATCACCGCAAGGTAGCGTATTCGAGCGCTGGAGTTCCGAATAGCGTTAATGGTGTTTTAGATAAGGTTCCAATCACGTTTTCAAGATATTTTCTTTGTTAAAAAAATCTTGAAAAAAATCATTAAAAAGGTCTTTGGCGGACGAAAAATGTAAAACAAACGCACGCCGTAGCGTAGAAAATTCTCATAAGCCTAGTAAATTCTGTTCGTATGCACGATTTTTTCGCTTTATTCTTTTCAAATTAATTTTCAAAGTCTTGTGGATATTCTGGCCCACGTAAAAAGAAATGAGAATTCAAGAAGCATTACTAAATGTCAAAAAATAATGCAAATTACGTAGTTTGTAGTTCTAAGCAGCCATTTCCACGATGTTGAATTCGATATTTATCAAATCTTGATAAAACTAAATAATAATTGTGACCTGACAAGAATAACAATTAATGCTAGATAATTTGATTTTATGACATTACGAATTATTGTCAAAAGATTATGATACTTTGCCTTGCTTGGCTAACGCTAATTGTTTTGCATTTGTAGCTGAGTTATTTTTCTCAAATTCCCGAATCAGTCAATTTAAAATTTTTCTGTTTCGAATGATTCTAATTTCTGGGTTAGGATTTAATTATGTCATGTTATGCAAATCATCAACAAAATTCTCACCGATATATGGTGGTAGTTTTCTTTTCAATTTGATCTACCATTATTTCTTTTTACTTATCGAATTCTGTAATCTTTCTACCATTTTATTCCACTCATGATAAAAAATAAAAATGGTTTAACTAACATGCAGAATCTCGCCAAGGGTACTTAGATAGCACAATACTAAAACTATAACCCTAAACAAATTTGGCGAAACCTTTCAGCTGAGAATAAAAGCAATAAAATATATTATTTCTCGGTTAACATTTTTCATTTCGTTCTACAATAATATATTCAAGAAAATATTTTGTATACTGTCCATTCCAACTAAATGCTGCTGTAAAATATGGTTAATTAAATTAATTTAAGATTTAGAAAAAAAACCCATATTCTTACAAATTCACACAAAACCAGTGGCGCACACAAGAATTTTGTAAGGGGAGGGTCCAAACCTTACTCTCATCTCACACCCCAATATACCGTCAAACATATTGACTTGATTTTATCGATTCTCCAGAACAAAAAACAGTAAAAAAAACTATTGAATAAATAATTAGCATTATTTAATAAAATATACATAAAGAAATTACCAGAATGCAAAATAAGTTAAGCATTTAGTTTTCTCACAATTAAAAAATGATTAAGCAAAGCAAATTCATCATTGTAGAATCACTATATGATTATAGAAGTTCATAAAATCTCATTTTAATCTGTAATTACAAAACCAAAAACATGGTTATTACAGTGTATTCATGTATAATAACCATTCTTTTGTTTTAGGCAATTCGTTGCAAAAAAAAAAAAAAAAACATTATTTTTAAAAATCTTAATTTTTTAAGATTTTATTTTTTACTTATTACAACTGAAATTACTGTTACCTTCGTTTGAAATTATTAAACGGACGAAATACATAGAATCGTAATCAAGGGGGGGGGGGAGCAAGACCTATGGGAGGGGTCCGGACCCCCTGGACCCCTCCCTTGTGTGCGCCACTGCACAAAACAATTAAAAAAAAAATTACCTGGTATAACGTAATCCAAGTTTGTTAATCCAGAGTTTTCTTGTGTTTACGCTTTTACCATTTAACAATCAACTCGCTTTTTAGAAGGAAATAATGAAAACTAACATTATTTTGGAAAGCTCGAGAATACTATTAAGGGACGAAACAATTTCTCTAACTGAAAGCAATCTAAGATACATCGAATGCGTTAATAAATACTCAGAACTGCCTATGTCTACGTCAACAGATACACGTGGAACGCAATGTGGCAATGTTTTAGCTTTTCCGGCAGTTTTGTAAATCACCGCAAGGTAGCGTATTCGAGAGCTGGAGTTGCGAATAATTTCTTTAAAAATGGTGGAAAAATCGTCTGCTGCTGCTGCAAAAAAAAAAAAAAAAAAAAAAAAAGTGTCACTAAAATGGTCTTAAATTATACAAATAGTACATGACAGGTATGAGGTAGAATTTAAGACATAAAGAGAAAAATCATTGTTTTTACTTCGTTTTACATAGTAAAGAAAGCATTGTAATTGCGAAAAAAAAATTCATTCGTATATCGGCCTAAATTTCTATTCTGCTCACCCCCGAATGAATGTTGAGTGGTTTTCTCGTTCCGTCCGCTCGTGCATATGCACCTAAGAACGTATGGACGTCCGAAATATTCATTTTGACGATCCCCGAGTTAAATTATCATGAGTTTTCTCGCGACGTCTGTGTGTGCGGATGTATTTATTTATGTATTTTTATGTACGTATGTATGTATGTCGCATATCTCAAAAACGGTACACCGTAGAAGGTTGAAATTTCGTATGTAAACTCTGCCTCTGAGTGGGGTCTAGTTGTGTACTTCTCCTTTTGGTTGTTTTCAAATGTTCCAAAAGAGGTCTTTTGCACGTTTTTAGGGCAAATCAGTGTTAATTTCAATGCGAACTTAAACAATGTTGTAATTTGGCGGACAATCGGCAATATGTAAGTTTGGTAACAAAATCATTTTTCGAATCTAGTTTCAATTTATCACTATTTAGTGAGAATTACATCGAACGATGCTAAAATTGTCGATACTTGGAAAATGAATCTTTGTAAAACACTTGGTTGTATCGGTTGGCAACAAACTAAGGCTGCAATTAGTTAAATTTTTTTTTTCTGGCTCACTGTGAGGCATTAATATACTGTACTTTTTTCTTTATACACGTTTCGTACAATTTTTATGCAGTTTTAACTCACAGACGCTAATAAAAACATAGAGTGAGTCAAGTGAAGTACCATGGAAAAGTGCCCAATTCTCTATGGTCAACCATACAATTTATCTGTGTATAAAAATGTCTAGATAGCTACTCATTTCAGATGTATTGCTTCTAATGTGCGTACATAACTACACGCGCCCATTCTTTTTATTTATTACTAGTGGTACCTGCACGGCTTTGCCCGTAGTTGAAAATTAAAAGGTCATTCGGTTTGCCTGTATATTTACAAATAATGGATGACGAATTTCTCGCCAATTGGCTATGTTCATTCGCTCTCCCATTCCACGTCATAATAATTTCGTAATTTACTCCTCCATCTTATAATAATTTTTCTCCGGAAAATGTTCTTAAAATTGAAATAGAAGAAGAACAAAATCGAATTTTCGAAAAATCGCTTCGAGGTGCACACCCCCATGCTACAAACTAACTTTGTGCCAAATTTCATGAAAATCAGCCGAAAGGTCTAGGCGCTATGCGCGTCACAGAGATCCAGACATCCTACAGACATCCAGACAGAGAGACTTTGAGCTTTATTATTAGTAAAGAAAGAAAGATAAAGAAAAACATCTATTATTTGTTTGTTTGCGCCCAATTCAATCTTTCATACTGGCGCAGCATGTGCAGGAAAGAAACCTCCATTAAAGATTGCTTAGCCAAAAAATCTCTATTTTAGTGAATATGTTATGTTTCACCGTTAAAGCAATGAAGAAACGCCTATTTTTCATCGATAAAGCTCAAAACTCAAGAATTTCAAGCAAAATCCCTAGAACCCAAGATCTTGAGGGAGAGGGGACGGGCTGTAACAAGCATTGGCTGCCATGATCTTATGCACTAGTCAAAAATTCTCTCTGATGAAGTTTGTCCAACTAAAACAAGCTATTAGTTCAAAGTTTATATAGTCTGACCACGGATTGCATGAAAGAAAAACATCCGTTTTACAGCCGGAAATGAACAAATCTATTATTTTTAGCGATGTCAACTTTTGCAGAAGCAGAGTCTCATTCAAATGAGCGAAATACACGCATTAAATTTTTACTTTTCCCCCTCATTCAGATAGATTCGTCTTATCTGGACGTTTGAAAATTCCATACAATCCGTGGTCGGACAGTAGAATATTCAAACTAGGGTAACGGCACCAGTAACAGACAAGGGTCCAGTAATAAACAGTAGTATATATATATATATATATATATATATATATATATATATATATATATATATATATATATATATATATATATATATATATATATATATATATATATATATATATATATATATATATATATATAAAAGTTTGGATTTAAATAATCAGAATTTTGGGCGGGTAAAACTGATGTTGCTGCGACCCATGAATACAGTGCAACCATCTAGTGTTATCAGAATGGATTTTATGAGCCAGTTGGTATTTACGAGGCGGTGGTGGAAGGTTATGAACAGCCACCACGAGGTCTGCCGGCGTTTCATGTTCATTTGAATTTAATAAAATTTTTAGATCTAAAAATAAAGAACTTTTGCACATTTTGAAGAGAAAAGGAGAAATCTGTCCATTTACTCAGCCTTTCTTCATCCTATCTGTTACTGTATATCATCAGAATTGTGGGTGTCTGTTACTGGGGGTCGCACCTTTTTTCGAAATTGAACAAATAAAAATAAAATTATCTAATTCAGAAGATCCAGCCGCAGCCAAACGTTAGATGAGATGTAGTTGAGAAAAATAGTTTTAAAAGTCTAAACACATTAAAAGACTCAGAAAATTGAGTTAATCTGAGAGCGATGTCTTAAGCACGTCTGGTAACTGATGCCGTTACCCTAAATATATTTTTTTTCTTAAATTTTTGAACTGCACAAATTGAATAAAATTTTGTTGTAATTGAAAAAATAAATCAGACTGATATGGCAAAGAGTTTTCGAAAAGGTTATCAGAAGGAAACAGAGTTTTTTACCTTTATTTTCCCCCTGAGATCCCCCAAAAGGAAACAGACTGTCGGATCACATACAAAAGATCTTAATTTTAAATATTTATTGCACTACAGTTGGGGCAAACCTAACCTGGCAGCGTCGTAATGCTGTGGTTAGGATCTTTGCCCTACCTATAAATAATTTTAATTTATTTGTTTTGCGTGATGTTTCTGCGAGAGATTACTATTCCTTTCATGCATTTATTTATTTAGCTCTTTTGCACCATAGTGTTTTACTCACAAACACAACTTCGCCAAGTAATTCATTAATAACCATTCTTTTCGTTACTTTTCCACAAAAATATTTTTCACATATTAATTAACTTAATGCTTCTATTTTGAAATATGTTTGTTAACTGCTGAATGTTAATCGCATAGCCTAATAGAGATATTTCAAGTTATTTTTCAAGTTTTTCAAGGTGTGAAAATACTCCTAGACATTGTTTGGAGGAGGAAAACTAATTTCGGAAGAGTGAAATATACGAAAATAGTACCATTATAGATTCCATTAAAAAAAAAAAAAAAAACTCACTAAGGATAAGATGGAAGATGGCAGTGAAAGAAAAGATGTTTCCTATTCAGATATTTTTTAACTATTAAATTGTTTGGCCCAAAGTAATAATAAGCATTCAAATGTGAAAATATTAAAATTTCAATTGCGTTTTCCCACCATTTTTCAAAATGCTAATACAAATCGTGAACCATACGGTTTTTAAATTCTGAGGTGCATTTTCGATTCTTGGTACGTGGAAATACTCCTGTAAGAGCATTAAAAACAAATCTGAGCTGTTCAAAACGGAGGCAAAAACTTTGATCAATTTTCCTACCTTTCAAAGAACACGACCTTCAAAGTTTCAAATAGTGCAGAGAAGAAAAGTCCAGAATTATGAAATTAAGTTATACACAATCAAATAGTTAAAAATTACTTACATTTTTAACCTTCGTCACGCAAAGACAGGGAAGCCTTGATTATCTTATTCTACGTTTACTCTGAGTCAAGCAACCATATGGTGTGCTGGCCGGACACTGATTCGAAGTTAAAATTCTCATTCAAGGATCAGATGGTGAAAGTCCGGCATCCGTGAGACGCCAACGAGATTCAGTTGCTATGATACGGCGGGAGTCCTGCTTAGCTTCGAATAAATTGCTTCCCTCTACCCCTTTCGCCGTTCTAGAAGCATTTATTTTTTAAGAATAACCTTTCTTTTTCTATTACATCACTGATAATTATTTTCATTAGAGAATACTTATATATGATTTCCCCATTTGGAGTATGCTGTGCAGTTTTGGTCGCCTTATCTGAGGAAAGATATTTGTGCATTGGAAAGGGTTCAAAGAAGGGTAACTAGAGTAGTAAGGGGACTTTCAGATTATAGGCTTAATATAGCCTGGATGCAGAGGATTATTAGAGGGGACATGATCCAGTTGTTTAAATTTATCAAAATGAATAATGTTAATTGATTAAATTTTTGCACCGAAAGCAGAACGAGGGGTCATTGTTTTAAGCTATTCAAATCTCAGGCTATACCTGGAATTAAGGAAAAACTACTTTAGTAGGGTTGTGGGCACTTGGAATAGCTTATCGGAAGAGGCGGTAATGATCAAGGGGGTGAATTTCTTTAAGAGGGCCATTGATCTTCATTGAGGACTAATTAATTGACTAGCACCAGCCTAGCTGGGCCAAGAGCCTGTTGCTGGTCGTCACATTTGTATTTATATATATTCCATTGCTATCAACATTGAAAGACGAAAACTATGGAGACTTTGCATGAATAAATTTCGCGACAAAACTTTGAATATGAAGGGGATTTCTTAAATTAGGCGTTGTAGGAGCCGAAATTCGGTGTTCAGAAACACGGCAGGCATCCGAATTTCGGAAATTAAAATTAGGGGCCTTTTGAAGAGCTGAGCGATCGCCCCGGACGCCAAGACTTGAAAGGGCGCCACAAACTAAGCTTTTGATACATTACAATTTAATTATTTTTTACATTTTTTATCCTCAAAAATAGTTTTTCTAATGTAATACATTTCATTTAATTCCTGTCTTTTATGATACACATAGATTTCCAATTACATCATGTGCAATTACAGCAGACCCTCGTTTTACGCGTTGGTTATACGTTCCACGGATCGTATCGCGTAAATCGAAACCGCGTAAATTGAGACCTATAATGCTAGTGTTAAAATAGGGGTTTGGTTCCGTAGATAACAAAATTCTTCATTCCAGTGATGACTAATTGTATAATAAGTTTAATGGGTACTTGTATCGATTTTTATGCATAACGTGCATAAAGAAAACACAGACTAATTTCGTCTTCTGTTTATAAAGAAGAGCTGGCTATGATAGACTTTTGGCAGTTCATTAAGAATTTTTCTCTCTAATTCTTTTCAGAGCATCAACGCGTCCATGATCACTTGCTTCATTTCCATGATAAAATCTTCCTTCATTAACAAATCAGAAAGATCATTTCTATTGTCTAGGAATGGCTCAAAACTTTCAATGTGAACGTTTTTGGTTGTGTGTCACCGAAGTCGGTATCCTCGCTTGTTTTGTCCTCCTTTGTCACTCCTAAAAGCTCTTCTTCCAGTGAGTTCTGAACTGTGCGAGTTTAATAACTTTACTTCTGGAAAGAGCTCTGGAACCAATCGCATGTCTCCAGTGGCCCAAGTTCGGTTATTAGCACGCCAAAATGCAGTTGATTACGCGTAATCTGCTATCTTTGGGAATTTGGATTTTGAAAGAGGGGAAATTTTTTATCTGTTTGCATTGCCGCATCCGCGTAAAACCGAAAATCATCCGCGTAAAATAAAATAAAAGTGTCAAATTTTAAACCGCGTAAAATGAGGGTCTACTGTATGTAATAATTAATATGAAATTTTTGGGTTATTTTCCATTATACGTTTATTATTATCTGTGTGGAATGAGATGAAGGAATAAAGATAATATTCGCCTCGGACGCCGTAATCTCTTGGGATTGCCCTGATGTCCCACGCTTTGGGGGGAAGCGGGGTTCCTGAAATTGTTACAATTGATGACTTTTTTTGAGAATTTGCTTATAAAAAGTAGCTTGACATGTGACAAAGAGGGGGAGGAACATGATGAAGTGTGACATTTTGTGATAAAAGAGGTAGGGAGGGTCAAAAATGTTGGGGGGAAATGTGACATCATTTGTGGACAGCCCCTTACAATTTTCACTTTTTTAAAGTAAAAAAAATAATAAAAAATCTGTATCTTTTTAGTTTGAAAAAAAAAAAAATTTAGAGGCATAAGTTTTTTTTCCCTTATAAGCGAAAATAAGCATTCTTTGCAGCATCTAATTAGGAATTTCAGCGAAAAATCAGGAACTTTTACCGCATTTTTTTTTTTTGGGGGGGGGGGGGGAACGTTTAAAAAAGAAGGAAAATGAAATGAAGATGTTTCAAAAATGATCGCAAGTATACACAATTTTCATACAGGTATATGAAAAAGTTTCGCATTTGTTATACTGTAAGGATTTTTTCTGAAATTCTAATCACTAAAAATTTTTTTAGAGGAATTTTGTTGCTCTGATAAAAATTCGGAAGATAATTTACTTCAGTAGGGAGGGGGATTGCAACGAAGGTTGCCGCCACCCCCCGAAAAAAATTTCAAAACATTTGGAAAATTGAAAATTTCCCTACTTTATTCCAACTGAAGACTAACGAAATAATTAAAGACACATTGTAATGAAATTTTATATTGAATAGCCATTAGTTAAAGCCATTCAGAGCATCGTATTTGCGAAAAGTGCGAGAAACGCAGAATAGTAGATTCACGAATTTTCCGGGTAGTTGATATCTAGTCTAGAGATGGTTAAACAATAATAATAGAACTTAAAAAATACATATTGACCCTAATTTAATGCAAAAGCAACAATTAACTAACATAATCGCAAAAACGAAACCTTTACAAAAAAAAAAAAAAGAAATGCATTTTATTACACTAGTAAAAATACTGTATATTTAATCGTAAAAAATGGAGCTGAAATCTCCTATCAGTTTACCTAGATTTTGTAAAATATGAAAATTACAGCAATAGGAAAAGGTATAGCATAAAAAACATTTTAATAAAACAAAATCTTTTTTCTTTTATAATGAAACAACGATTTAAATTTGGGCTAAGTTAAATATTGGAATTGCAGCGTTAAAGTCCTTGATAATACTATCCAAAAGAAAGATAATTAAAAAATGGAACAAAATAAAACTATCCCTATGATACAAACTTTTCGCTTTTGGGGATGGAACGATGCCGGGGAATATTTCTCAGAGGGAAAAATTCTAAGACATCCTTCATTCTACCCCTATATTGTCTAGTGAATATTTTATACCATTTGGCAAGTATTGGTGATTGGACTGGTGATAGTTTCTATTACCTAATGATTACTTTAGGCAGTTAAAGGAGTTTTATAATAGCGAATGTTTTCAATTTTCAGATTTCAACGGAAATCAGTTTTTAGCCACTAAAAATGTATTATGTATTTAATCGTCATACATGCGTGTAAGAAAGTAACGCTATGTTCATATGAGATTTTAATAATTTATTTTTAATTTTTAAGAAAAGAATGCTTTAAGCTCGAAGTTCTTATCTGTGATTAAATTGGCAATATAGACAAATTACCAATTTTCAAGAAATTAGTAAAAAATATAAAACTAACATGTTCATTTCAATAAGTTACCGCCAAATAGCTAGGGCTAAGCTCGAAACTGCAGTCTTCAGCTTCAAACTGACTGAGCTGGCGGTGTATTTCATGTATAACATGTTCACTTTATAATTTTTCATTACTTTATATACATAACAGATAAAAATTTGAGGATAAAATAGAAACAAATTTTGTAATTTCTCAAACTAGAAATTACATAAGAAATGTATTTTGTAAAGTAATTAAATAAAATAAGGACACGAAATTTTGTGATACTCAATTTTTCTCAAAACACTTTATTGATGAAAAAAACTTTTACTTTAAATGAGAGATTTTATGCGACAACATACTGTGCTTCTGAGTAAATGCTCTCTGACAAATATTACAAACAAATGGACGAATTCCAGTATGCGTAAGTAAATGTCTTTTGAATGTTCCAGTATGTCCTGTTGCATACGAACAATAATTACAAATGTGAAGCTTAGGTACATATTTGTTTGAAATAGGATCCGATGATTCATTTTGACGAATACGGAAGGCTGAAAAACAAAAATATATAAAATTGAAATAAACAAAACCATTTTTGAAAACAATTATTACAGACACTGCAAATGAAATAAATAATTGCCCGATTCTATTTCAAAAAGATTGCTTGTTTATCTTCATCGACAAAATGGAAACTTTTGACACATAACAAAAAGCAGTAATTTTATATATTTTTAATTAGTTCAGTAAATTAACCAATTTTATGCGATGATTTAATAAAAGAAAGCACTTTGGTAAAATACTTTAATTTATTTTATTATTTTCTCTAAAATTTTAAACTAATTCTTAAAGAAGAACAAATATGATTAAAAATCGCTAATTTCTATTAAGATTCATCTTGGTCAGAAATGAAATTAACGGGATTTTCCTGCTTACGTTGAGCTTGGGGCACATCTTGCAATAAAAATAAAAAATAAAGAAAGACATCAAATGCTGCTGCTTTGTTTTAAAAAGAGTCAATCTGGTCTCAGTATTTTAATGTATAATTTATTTTATGCTTGAAACAAGATTTATCCATTGTTAAGCATAGCAAATTTCGATTTAAGAAAAACACTTTTGCTTTGAAAACAACAAGTGCTCACATAAGATAAGACAAAGATCATCTTATACTCAAAATTTTATTATAAAGCATTCATTTTCTGTACATAACATAATTCCTTACAACAGTTCAAACATTCTATTCAAAAATAGTTCAGAACATTGATTTTCATAAAGATTTTGTTAACTTTTCATAAAGTTAACAACTTACAAATACTCAAATTAAGATTAAGATTCAAAAGCAAAAAAGAAATATTTGTTGAAACTTATTCCCCACCCTTTTTGCAATACTTATAAGATATACCAGGGGTCCCCAAACTTTCCAGATTCATGGCACCCTTTGAAGAATTAGAATTTTCTCACTTCATCTTTATGAAATTTTCTGAAATTTGCTATTTAGAGGTAAAATTTAAGATTTCAAATGTAATAAGATAAAAAAAATTTTGGTGCATTTTAGAGATCATTCTTAACTGCAATGGAGGCAAAAATTTTTCAAACCCCGTTATGGATGAAAAAAGATTGCACATGGCAATATGTTGGTGCTGTAAATGAAATAGATAAAAGAAAAACTTAAAAAATCCTAAACTGATTACTGAAAATAGGGAGGAAAGACACAAAACTAAAAAACTTAACACGAAAAGTGACTTTAAAAAAAGAAAAAAAAAGGGGAGGGCAAAAAATAAATTCCGAGGTCATTTTAAAACTTCTTTACCCCCTTTTCATTTGGAGAATAAATGAATAAATTTTTGGAACAGACAAGGAAAAATTTTCAGAATTTTAGAAAATTACCACTTATGACTGTATTATTATACAGGGTGTCTATAAATGATGGACCCGATTTTAAAAAATCGTATTTTCAAAAGTTCTCGACGGAATAAGATAATTAATGCGTAAAATTAAGGAGAAAAGTACCAAATTTTTTTTACCTTATGAATGTTCGACCCTCTTGTCACACGGCATATGTGCATTCGATAATCTAGTTCATTCCACACATTTTCTAACATGTCTCTGTTAATGGTTTGTAATGCTGCAGAAATGCGTTGTTTCAATTCTGGGAGCGTTTTTGGCATTGGCTGTACAAAGACACGGTCTTTCACGTAACCCCATAGAAAGAAATGGAATGGGGTTAAGTCTGGAGATCTTGGCGGCCATGTGACAAGAGGGCCCGCATATCAAACATTTATAAGTTAAAAAAAACTTGGTACTTTTCTCCTTAATTTTACGCATTAATTTTTTGATTCCGTCGAGAACTTTTGAAAATATGATTTTTTAAAATCGGGTCCATTATTTATAGACACCCTGCACATTGATGACATGAACACTTCACATCACACCTCCTTTCTTTTTGCTGCACACCAGAGTGCTGTGGCACTCACTTTGAGAACCCCTGATTTATATACATATATAATTAATAATAAACACACACAAAAGAAAATTTGATATCTATCAAGTTTTGTGTTTGAGTAAATGATTGTTAAAATCTGCAATATTATGACACTTTTCATGACATGTAGGACAAACATAATCCTTAACACCCGAGTGAAGAAATTTATGAGATAGCAAACTGTGTTTCTGGGTAAAGCCTTTTCCGCATACATCACACACAAATGGGCGTTCACCAGTGTGCTTGCGTAAATGTTTTTCCATGTCAGATTTGTAATATGTAGAGTAAGCACAATAACAGCATGCATGGTTTCGCAGTCTCTTTTTTGCTTTTACATTGTGCCCAGCATGAAGAATTTTTGTCGGCATTTCATTTGTGAAATAGAGTATAGCTGTAAAAAAAAAAAACACAAAACTATTGTAATCAATTGCAACTTCATGAACCAACAAGAAGCAATGATGAGTCAAAGTTGAATATTCAGAATGGCTAAACAATTTATGTATGTATGTGGATTTTGCATTTTTGACACTATGTTGATATTATTGCATTCTTGCCAACCTCCAAAGAAAAAAAAAAGGAGATTCCACTAGAGGTGATTCACCAGCGACATATCTTCACAACATAATTATTAATTGTGCTTTTAAATAACATGAATACTAAATTTAAAGTGAAATGGGGATTTTTCGCAGATGTAAGCTAATTGATAGCAGCAAGATAAACATACTGCAACTGAAAAACCTAATAATAAGTAGTGAACTTACGTGAAATACACCGCCAGCTCAGTCATAAGCACGAAACTGCAGTCCTTGGCTGGAAATGACTGAGCTGGCGGTGTATTTCACGTATTTCTGCTTTAGCCCTGGCTAATGGACGGTAATCTACTGAATATACCTTGCCTTGCGTTCAATCTTCGAGTTGAACCGAACCATTGCTTCGGTCACTCGTCTGGTCTGCTAATTCTATATCAGCTACCAGTTTGTTTCGCACTCTTGGCTTCCTTAAGAGGTTTTCCATCTCCAGCTCAGTCACTTTCCTATGCCGGGCTGATGAGTGCTAATAAGCACGAAACTGCAGTCCTCGGCTGGAAATGACTGAGCTGGCGGTGTATTTCACGTATTTCTGCCTTAGCCCTGGCTAATGGGCAGTAATTTACTGAATAAGTAATGAACTTGCTTAAAGCTTCCCCAGTCTCTTCCAGAAATGTAGATACCAAAATTTAATTTCTAAAATCCGAAGCAAAAAAAATCAATATGTAATAAAAATAATATGTATAATTAGTAGGTATAGGGTAGCACATGGTAAAATGACTTCAAACTTTCAAAATAATTGAAATATTTTCAAGATACAAAAATATAGAAATTGCTGCAATTTTCGGCAGAGCATGTGCTTCGTTGAACATGCAATGTGGAAAGCTGCCAAAAAATTAATTTTTATTAACGGAGTTATTAATTGGAAAAATTCTTATTCCCTGACATTGGTAGACTAGAAAGGGGTGTCATCTATTGAGAAGAAAGTGAACCTTTTTGATGATTGACTGAAAAAACGGGAGAAAATCGTAAAAAAACGAGAAATCGGGAGATGGAAGCAAAAAACGGGAGTCTCCTGTTAAAAACAGTAGAGTTGGCAAGTATGTTATTGAAACATTTAAAGTTACGTTTTTTAAACACATAAAGGGGTAAGAAAAAATGGTGAATGAACACTTTAGAGTAATTTCATTTTCAAACATTAATACAGTGAAAACCGTGTATAATGATAGTGTCTATAACAATAAATTTGTTTATAAAGATATTTTTCTTGGTCCCAGCAAAATGTCAGTATGAATAATCAAACCGTCTATAACAATACCTTTATGGGTCCCAACAGTATCGTTGTAGACAGATTTCACTGTTGCAGGTAAAAATTTTCAGAATTTGGCACACATGACAGTAAACAAAAATAACAGATGTTGCTATTTCATAAAATTGAGAGAACATTTTTGGTTCTGTGTTAAGTTTTTAGAAGGGATGTAGGAAAAAAGTGTACCGATTCAGTAAATGAACATCCCAAACCAGTAGACAAATACAGCATTTTCTAGCTGTTTTCTTTTTGATTGTTGGACAGAAAGAACTTACTACTCCCAGGGACTGATTTACGGCAGGGCATTCGGGGCCCGGGGCACCAAAGGAAAGGGGGCACCAAATTTCTGCTATCATTTTTTTTAGGGACCAGTGTTCAGGGCCTCTAATTAAAGGAAACAAAAAAACTTTTGTCATTTGACATTTTTTATTAAATGAAAGCATATTAGCCAATTGTTGTGGAGAACGATCATTTTCGCTGTTGAAGAGTCCTTTTAATTGTCCTTTGCGTACTCCCATTTCTGATGGTAAATTATCTTTATTAGCTCTGTTATCAATAGAAGTAAGTTTGACCTAAAACTTGATTATGAGGACATTATAGATGAATTTACTACAAGAAAACAAAGGAAAAAATATATAAAGAATCATTGATGCGCAGAAAGCACATTATGATTTACCTTTACCATTTGTATCATAGTTTTTCCATCTGCGACTGTAAAAAATTTTCCAACGTGAAACCCATAAAATTATTTTAGATTTATATTAAATGATTTCTTTGCAAAACATCTTAATTATTAATTTTTTCATATGAAATCGATATTTTAAAGTTTTCTTTCTATCAAAATAATGTTCAACACTTGCTTTCATATTTTTTGTGTGTGGGGGGGGGGGGGGTTTGGGCACCATATCTGTCAGTGCCCGGGGCACCCAGGTGAGTAAATCGGTCCTTGATTACTCCCAGTTCATCTCAGAAAACACTTTTGAAATCTAACTTTGAAAAATAAATAAAAAAAAAAGAGCTCGGTCATTCCTAGCCAGTATACACCTTAAGTCGATATTATTGAAATATTTTGTTTAGTTCTATAAAGAGATAGAGCACAGAAATTTTTCGGCCCATCAGAAATGACTTTTACAGGCAATTCCATCTTGTTTACCCCTCATTTTAAAAATATTGGTCCCCCTTCAGGCTCGGGTCTGTCCCTTCCCCCGCCCCCCAATAAAGAGATGTATTGTTGCTAAATGAAAACTGAAAAATATGCATGATTAAATAATTGAGTGCCTTGGAACAAAACATTCAGTGCAAGAAGTAATGGAAATTTCAGGAAGAAAAAACTTATGCAAAATATAAATGAGATTATTTTATGCATGCATACAAATAATGCATTAGGAAGTCAAACATAGAAGTCGAGATTACACATTCAAGAATGCACGTATTATTATATACATAGTACAAGTGAGCAGAAGAGATTGTAATTGTATTGAAAAATGCTGAAGCAATTCTTTTTTTTTTTTTTAAATTTTATTTAACATATAGCTGTAAAGAATATTACAACAAAAAATATGCAGATACAATTTCATTTAGGGAAAAAATTAAGTGCTACAATACTTGCAAGCATAGAAATAGTATTAGAAAAAAAGATAAAAGTTTCGCTCCAGACTCACTATAGTTTAAAAAAAAGAGACCGTGGTTGGAACAAACCTAACCTGGCAGCCTGGCTGTGGTTAGGATGGAATCGGGGTTGGATTTAGGGGAGGGCAGGCGGGGCTACTGCCCCGGAGCCTCCACAACAAAGGGCCCCTCACAATAAAATTTGTACAAAATATCCTTCCTTTCACGGGTCAAAAATATGGGATACATACATATATATCAAAATGTTTGGATATATATCAAAGTATCGGATATTTTCAAAAATATGATGATCATTTTGAACCCTGATAAGGGGCCTTCACTCCTTCATTGCCCCGGGGCCTCCACACTTTCAAACATAGGCGGATTTAGGCCGAAATATTTGGGGGTGCAACAATAACAGGGGTCTGGGGAGGGGGGTATTCCCGGAATAATAAGGTAGTGGCGAAATCAGAAAATAATTATAGGGCGGGACATACCCTTAAGTCTAGAAAACGCGATGTAAAACATATTTAGTAAGATTAGGGGATGGGCAATTCTTAACATTTCAAACTGCTGAAAAAGTCTTAAACGAAAGTCAATATTAGAAGCAATGGGTGAATCCAGCTACTGGTTTGGAATGGGATTCACGCCTCAGAAAAAATTTGAAATAGTAGTTTTGAAAACGCAGTTTTACAGTTCTTGGTGATATTTTAGGGGCAAGAAAGGTACGTGTGACTCCAAGGCTATTTTTAGAAATTTTAGTCTTATAAATGTCATTATAGTCCATATTTATAGTTTGGGTTAGGAATGAGACTCATGGACTGTCTCCAATCGATTTTTTGAAAAGAGAAATACGTACCCCCTCCCCTCCCCTACGCTACCTCTTTAACTTTTCATAATTGAAGTTCCAAAAATACTACGGAGGACAATTTTTGATGCTGTTACCGGACAGGTGTTCTGGAGCTCTCCCCTGGAAAATTTTCGAAATTGAAGCTCTTCTGCAATACTCCATTTCTAAAAATGAAGTTCTTCTGCAATACTCCATGGTATTAAAAAAAGGATTCTCTCACTTAAATATTTCGAAATAGTAGTTTTCAAAACCAAAACATTAACTCTTTGATGATATTAGAGAAAGGGGGTCGGAGGCCCTTGTTCGAATATTTTCCAAAATTAAAGTCTTAAACACATGACCATATTTGGTAACGTTAGGGACACTGCAGTTTTTCAAAACTGAAGTTTCAAAAACGCAATTTTAAACGATTTCCGATGTATTTAGGTGTTTAGAAGATCATCTTTGGAAATTTTTTGAAATTGAAGCCCAAAAGAAACGAAATTTGAGGTACTACTCTGTAATAACTTTGACTGGAGAAAGGGCTTTGGAGAAGAAAAATTTTGAGGACTAATAGAAAAAATGAAAACGAAATAGAAAAAATGAAAAAAAAAAGGGGGAGGGGGGATATGAAAGAAAGAGGATTGTGCGAGAAGGCACACAATTCGCCGCCAATAATCTGAAGCTGTTGAAAAATTTAAATGTCAATATTTCTTTTTTAAAGAAATTAAGATTTTTTCCCAACATTCTTTTTCTTTTTCGTAAAATAACTGCATTTTCCCAAAATGAGATCTTTTCTTCTCTTCAATAATAAAGAATATTTTTTTTAAAAACATCTACTCAGCATTTTGTGGGGAGGGTCACCAGTCTTGTGCCCCCTCCCCCTGGATGCACCACTGCAGCAAAATGTCCGGGAGTCCTCTCTCAAATTTTTTTTGAAAATTTACCTTAAAAAAGTTGGTTTTCGGTTAATTTCGGTGTAGATTTTATTGATAAAGTTTCTTGAAATAGCCCTGTTTTTTGTTCGAACTTAGTTTTGTTTGTTAGCCATTGTTGTTTCAAAATGAA
The DNA here is from genome assembly GCF_026930045.1 of Uloborus diversus. Lineage (NCBI taxonomy): Eukaryota > Metazoa > Arthropoda > Arachnida > Araneae > Uloboridae > Uloborus > Uloborus diversus. Next base: position 249,199,885 of record NC_072731.1, read on the forward strand.
AGAATTGGTATTGATATACGAATAAATACTCAATTACAGAACATGCAATTATTCTATATAATAACACAACACTGAACAATAAATTGTTTGAGAAGTTTTTTCATTTGCATGAAATTATTTATTAGATTTTTTTTTCCAAATGGGTTAAAATTACTTCAATTCTTAATATGAGCACAGTTATGTTTTTTCTTGCACTAGCGACGTGTATACACTGGATTCAAGTAAATTTGCTAGTATAGCAGCTATGATTTTTTTCCCCCAACTGTGTTTCTGAGTGAAATACACTAATTTTTTTTCAAAAACCCAACCAAAAAATTTGGGGGTGCGGCGCACCCCCTGGCACCCCCGTAAATCCGCCTATGCTTTCAAATACGGCCTTGGATGGAAAACATTCTGTGATTTGGATTTGCATATTCTTCAGAATGCTTGGCACTGGTTAGGTGTGACCCAACTATAGGTAATACTGAATTTTAAATAGAAAAATCAGAATTTAAACTCAGACATTCAGAGTTAATTTAAATAATACAAGTTCAAAAAGAAAACAAACACCACAATAACTTTTTTGAGTTAGCAGATTGAACGAAATTCTGCAGATTTCTCCTCTGGTACTGAAAATAATGCAATGCAATGACAGTTCAAACTACGGTTTAGGTTTTTGCATACCAAAATAAACTGTTGAGAATGTAAAAATAAACTAGCCTCATATAGAGTAATAAACATACTATTGATTAAATAAATACTACTATTACATGACTTGAACAATAAAATTGGTCAATAAATTTTACATTAGGATTCTCTTCACAAACACTGTATACATTTGCTCACACACAAATTTTTAGTCTTAGCGGTAGGGTAGGCATGGAATTATAATTCCCTTTATACTTGCACATGTACAAAAAATCTAAGCAGTGCAAAAAAAAAATAAATAAATAAATAAATAAAATAAAATAAATAAATAAAAGGACAATCAGTCACAAAAACGGGTTATAGAAAAGGAGTATTCTATAGAAATATATGGCAGAGCAATGGGGGGGGGGGGGGCACTCCTTATTTTACACTGGAAAAACATGAAATATTTCAATCTATTAGGAATAATGTGGAGTATCAAATGCTACTAATTAATAATAGTCTTGCTAAGAGGTTGTCTTCTTATTAACATGTGCAACAGTTATAAAAATTTCATGCAGTAACTAAATTTAATTAATTTATTTTTTACTTTGCGATCAGGAAAATTTTAGTATTGGTACCAATTATTGTGTGATTTAATTGGGCTACTGGTTTACAATCAAATTGAAAAAAAAAATGATTTTGTAGTAGGAAAAGTTTTTCCTATACTTACATCTAATAAATATAAAATAAGCAATAAATATGAAACTTAAAAAAAATAATAATAAAAAGAAGATTTATTAAATTGTTGATTAAAAATTAATCTGGAGTAGCTTAAAAAGATATTCAAAATTAGAGCTATAAACATTCATATTCATGATTCTTCTTTTCTCTGCTACGTTTCAAAATGCTATGTTTGCTGCCAGTTTAGATGCTGTGCGGGTATGTATTAAATTCTACCAAAAACAGAGTAATTCAAAAGAAGTTATTGAAATTTATGTAATATAACAAGTGACATATATTTTATCTCTTCAAAATAGCGAAAAAAAACTATTTTCACTGTTTCATGAACTATGAACTATAAACTAGCAATGTAACAATAATAATGCATTAATATCTTCTGTTCTGTCAGAATGGGATCAAATTTTGCATTTAGGCTAATTTGAGCACAGGTTTAATTTTTGTTGTTGTCAAAACCAAGGAATTCTAATTAGAATTTTGAAGTTACAGTTCATTTTGATACCAATGTGATTGCTTGCCAAATTTCATTTCAATAATGTGAAAGAAGACAAATGATGCAGTGAGAAGCAAAGTCAATGCAAGTGGACATTTTCAAGTTTTGAGCAAAACACGTTTAAAGATAAGGTCCTAGGTAGGTTTTCATTGAAATTGTTTTCTAAATGATGCTGCATAACAGCACCTACCAGGGATACTAGTACTAACTCTCACCCCAAGACAGAGGAGAGGTTCACCTACCATTTGTACTGGTTATCTCCACTCCAAATTTTTAATTTTGCCACTGATATCCCTTTGCTTCTCACTGCCTCAAATAAAAGGCAATTGACACCTTGCTTGTTTTTCTAATGCTAATGAGTGCGCTTGGTTTGTGCTAATGATGGTTAATTCGGTGACCCCCGCCTCTCCAAAACTACTACCATAACGTCAAAAGTTAAAAAGTCGAACACAAGTAATTTTTAGATCATGAAATTTTTTAAAGAACTATATTTTTTCAAAAATTACTTTCACAAAATTTTTGAAAAAAAAAAAAAAAAAAACACAACTTAAATACATTTTTTTTTAAACAAAACTTTCCCAATTTTGTTAGAAGTTAAACTTTGAATAAGATTTTATACAATAAAATTTTCTCTGAAGCAATAATTCTCAAATCATACTCCTTAAAGATAACAAAGCATTATTAAGGCAAAAAGTTTTAAAAAAATCACCTATTGCATCTGATTTTTTAAATGAGCAGTTACAAAATGAGTTTTCAAGTGTCCTTTCTGAGAGAATCTTTTCCCACAAGTTTGACAAGCATACGGACGCTCTCCAGTATGCTTTCTCAAATGAATGGTCATCTTTGTTTTGTCATTAATACAGTAAGAACAATAGCTGCACGTGTACATTCGAAAACCTTTTGCTCCAGGGGTGCGGTTTGTAGTAGCATATTTTTCTGCAACTGTCCAAAACTTGGAGCCTAAAGAAAACAAGAAACATAAGACAGTAGTAGAAACTTTAAACTTGCTAATAATTTTAGGAAATTGATGAAAAATAAAATATTTAATGATTTTTTTAATGCTTTTTCTCCTGTCATAAAAAAGTTGTCTGAAGATAAAATAAAGTTTGAACTTTCAGGGTTGCCACTCAGTTTTGGTAAAAAATTCCCTGTGTTTTCTCAGTATGGGTATGCAGTCTTACAAACGAGCAAACATTGATATTTGAAAAAGATGCATGTAAAATGAAAAAGAAATAATATTTGCTTATATGATAGACATCTTAATATTTAACTAAACAAGAAAATCCTTTAAAATTAGAATTTTTTATTCATGAATTTTATTATTATGTATAATATTTTTTGGTAGTTTATATGTGTGGACACTGATTTTTGCAACTTCAATTTGAAAATAAATTCCCTGTTCTTTCCAGGTTTTCAAAGAAATTTTCAAAATTCCCAGGATTTTCCTTGTTTTTTCTCCTTGTTGTTGTTGATTTTTGAATTCCCTGCATTTTCCCTTTTTGTTCAGGTTTCCCTGTGGTGTGGCAACCCTGACTTTGAACAACTTGTTTATCTATTGAAGAGCTATTCGCGAAACTCAAGTACTTAAGTATACCTAAATTGAAAAAAAAGTTTTGTTGTAAAATAGGTATCGTCAAATAGGGTAACATTGGCCTTTGCAGGTAACATTAGTTCAACAAACAAAAAGTCAGCCAGTACCATTAGTAATGAGTAACTCAAGCCAGTGCCACAAATCATTAAGCTCTCAAAACGAATAAGTGATAATCATTCTCCTACTTCAAATAAAATATAGACAATCTCTTTTCATTTGTTGGGCAAATGTTACTTTCAAAGGCCGAAGTTATACCAGTTGACGGTACATACAATAGATTATAGACAATCCTGCATATCATTGCAGTGAAATGTATATATTAATGAACTAAAGTCTGTTCACACTTTTAACCATATTATATTAAACGAATCACATTCATTTTATAAAATAATAGTGGATTTTTCAAAGATCACTATGGTTGCTATAGCTAACTCTGGAAAGAATTTACACTTTTGATACAGTGGAAAAAATAAATAATACAGTGAAACCTCCCTTAACGGACACTCCCGAATAACGGACACCTCTAATTAACGGACATTTTTGCAAGTCCCAGTCCCTCAATATAGGCCATTCCATGTAATTCACTCTGAATAACGGACACTCCGAATAACAGACAGTTATTTCACAAAAAATTTTTCTTGCGATCGTAGCGCTTTCGTTTTTTTTTTTTTTTCACAGAATATCTTAGTAACTGCTTGCCTTACAAAGCTTTTCATCCTCCACAACTGATATTCCACCCCACCCCCGTCATTTCCTTATCACTGTTTCTTGGAATTAAAAGGGTGGTAAGGGGCAGAGGCAGTGAATGGGGCTTAAAAGTTGGAGGCAGAAAAAAAAAGAACTAAAAGACATGGTACTTTTTGCGGGGAGCAAAAAATGAAAAAGTAAAAAAAGTCATAATTTTGTAACGGCTAGTTTTGAGAGTATTGAAGCAGATAAGTGAAAACTGATGTCAGCCTAACAATTAACGTACGTTTTTCTTAAGATTTTAATGAATTTTGTACACAATAACTATTCAAAAGTTAAGATAAAAAAGAAGAAACTGGGCGCTTTTTCTAAGTGGGGCTCTCGGCTCTCGGGAGATGCAATTGAGCAGACCGGCGCCGGTAGTAGTCGGCTTCATGGCGCCGTGGTTTCGTTGGGCTGTTTAATTTTTAGATATGAAAAAGATTTGCCCATATTCAAGGTCATATTGCCAACTGTCAATCATGCAATAGTGATACTTGAGATAAAATAAATAAATTAACCATAAAAAGTGTGTGGGGGAGATGGGTTGCTTCGCCGAATCGCCGCCGTTGGTAATGCAAAAAAGAGATGTCAAACTGTTTTAACTGATTACTTTAATTGATTAAATGCTTTTTAAGACAAGTGTGTGCTGTCAGTATACCTTTATTAAGAAAAAAACAGATTAATTACACTTGACGTAAAATGTAGTAAACCTTTCGCAATTGTTTCGATTGTGTTCTACAAAGGGAACAACAGCCCATTTTGAAAAAGGTAAATTAAGTAGTTCCTCTTTATAGCGGACACCTCCCAATAACGGACAAAACTTCTGGTCCCTTGACTGTCCGCTATTCGGAGGTTTCACTGTATTACGCACATATTTTTTTCCTAACTCAACACAAAAGGGGTTTTTACATTTTGTAATGTTACAGATTAAAATTAGATAAGTAGAAGGCAAGAGACAAGCTGTTTAACTAAAACACATTTCATGAATTATTCCAAATACTATGTCTGTATTTTTAGCAGAGCCAAAAAACTAACAACACTTTGAACAAAAAATTGTAGATTTATGTAGAAATTTTGTAACAAGAAGGTAGTTTTTCATGAACAATCAAAAACAACAATAACATAAAGCACATTTACGGATTGGACACTAGCAATGCCCCAAAATCATTCAAATTAACATATGCCTCTAGTAATCAGCCCTGAAAATGTTTAACGTTATGTGTGAAGAAAAGCTTCCATCATTCATCACAATATTCTTTTATTTTACCTGAATATAGTTTAAAGCTAGTATTTATATCACATTACTTTTCTACCTACTGAGGGGGGGGGGGAATTAAAAATATGAAATTTCAACATTTTTTTACTACCTTGGTTGGAAAAAAAAAGTTCAGCATTAAATTGTTCAATCTCTCTCTCTCTCCAACACACATAAGTAAACATTATTTTCTAAAACCAATTACAGTAGAAGCTCATTTATCATGCCCTCATCCAGACATTCAGATAATCAGGATCACATTTGTGGAATTGTTTTAAAACTTTTAATTCCGCATAAAAAAATGATTAAAACTTGTGAAAAAAAGAACCTTATAAGCATGCGAAACATTCAAATTCGCCTTCTTATATTGTACAATTAATTATGGTAATCTAACAAAAATTATAGTCCACTTGGAGTGCCAGCTTGCCACATGTGTTTTAAAGAAAACTGTGAATCAATTCTTTGTTAAGAAAGGTTGCATTTTTTTTTCAAACATTTTTTAATTGTCTTGTGGACAGGTCTATGCAATTTTGTTACAAAATTTTTTAAAAAATCATAACAAATATAAGAGTGCTCATTTGAGGATTTGTTTTGCTTATCACACATGATTTTGATTTTTAATTTTCCAAATTGTCTTTGGTCCCAGTTAGTCCGGATAAACGAGATTGCATTCTGGGTGGATACTAAGGGAAGGGAAACAGGGGTCATGACCTACTCCCTCTAACCAACTGCGAATAATATTACCATTTACATTGTTTTAAAATACTTAATAAATTAAATGCATACTATTACAGTAATCTTTTCAACCCATCAACAATTTTTTAGGAATTAAATATTTAAACTTCCTTTCATTGCTTATGATTTTCATTAGTAAAGTTTGTACCCTATTAGATGTCTTATTCCTATCTGATTTGGAGCTTTTTATCGACACCCAAGCAGAGTTTCAGAAATTTTTGGTACCCCAAACCCATATTCTTCAGCATGATCCACCTTAAAATGGCAATCTGTATCTACCCTAGGTTGCATTATACATTCACAATAACACAGGAAGTATCTAAAGTTTTCACTGATCTGCATGTTTTAATAAATGATTATTATATGCTGGAAATTTTTGAAACACTGCATGACACGTAGGGCAAACATATTCCTGATTGCTTGAATGAAGAAACCTATGTGATTGCAAACTGTGCTTCTGTGTGAAACCTTTCCCACAAGTTTCACAAACAAATGGCCGCTCTCCAGTGTGCGTTCGAACATGTTTCTCCATGTGAGTTTTGTAGTACGATGTGTAATGACAATAAGTACACGAATGGATTCTTTTTCTTGTTTGTGGTCTTTTCTCTGTTTCACTTGAAAAGAAATCTGCACCAACTGTAAAGAAACACAAAAATTAAAACATAACTCAGCACATATTGATACGCATGTTTAAAAAATTACTTACATAGAATGTCATGAGAGGAAACGGAAAAAATGTTACAAAATTTTCAGGTTTCTATGCATTTTTAACAAGTATATATTGATGAAGAATTCTACAATTGTGTCAACTAAGATTTCTAAATACAGTGGAGCACCGTTTATATGTTTCACTTTTATACGTTTTTTAAATTGATCCCTGCAGAGTCAAATACACATTAATGTACATCTATTATATGTTTTTTCCTTTATACGATTTTTTCATACAGTACCTTCAAAAACGTATAAACGGTGCTTCACTGTATGCGCATTTCTAAAGAATGCTTTACTAATGCATAGCATGAAGATCAAAGCAGAGTTTGAGCATTCAAGCATTATTTTCCTTTTAAGTATGGAGAGAGGTAATTTAACAAATTATTTTGAAATCAACAAAAAATTACTTTTTAAATGTACTGTATTTCCCTGCATATTTTCTATTTAAAAAGTGAAACATTAATGAGGTGCAGATTATACGCTGCCCTGGATTATCTGTGCTTTTTTTTTCTCAATCCGAACACAATGAAGCTTTTTGCTCTTTTGTCTTGACTCATCGTCTTTAAGTAAATAATGTACTACAATCACGATTTTCAGAAAAAATTATTTTTTAGGTTAATTTTGATTATACCTTAAAAACTACTTCATATTTTTTATTTGATTGCTAAAATTGAATATTAAATCAAAACAATTTTGTTTTTTGACATCATATAGTCTGCCCAGCCACAGATTGTATGAAGATTTTTGTTTCTTCGAGTCGATTTTAGGGCCTGTGAATTGCACTCTGCCGCGGATAGTACACAGGAAATACAGTACATAAAAATATCCATCATTGATCCCATAAATTTATAGAAATGTTTGTAAGTAGTTTGTGTACTTCTAATCCTTGTTAGAGATGACTGTGTGTGTGTGCATGAGCAGACCAATTACAGGAACACTTGAAACGAAGGTGGTATGAATTTGAATTACAAAAAATTATAGAACAATAGTACCACCATTAGAGAAGTTAAATTAGTTTTAAAAAAATAATGATAGTAAATAAATAAATAATATGGTGCAATCTAAAAAATGAGACGAAACTTTCTAAACTTCTTACAGCATTTTTGAATAAAAGTTTAATTCATACTTATTGCTGAATACATAATAGAAAGTAAAAACATATAGACATTTTACAAATGCTGCCATTATAAAAATGAAAACTTAAAAAATCACAGAAAAAAAATTATAAATATTTACACCACTTGATTCTTTACATGAGTACTGATAAAATGGGTTTTTCAATGTGCTTTCTGAGAGTATTGTTTGCCACAAACTTGGCATAGGAACAAACTTTCTTCAGTATTTTTTCCCAAATGTCTTTCCATTTTTGATTTGCTGTCAATACAATAAGAGCAGCTACTACATACACGAAAACCTTTAGTCCCAGGCAGATCCTAAAGTATATAAGATGCACGAGAGTACAGTTCAATATATGCAGCAATTTCATCAAGAAAGGAAAATTTTATTGCAATCAAAATTCTACTTGTACAGGAACTGAACTAGATATTAACCTATATAATGGTTTTACAAAGACTGACATCAACATAATATTTGTTGTTCACTTTTTACTTATGTCCATACAGTGTCTTTCAAAAAGAACTTGTACAGTGTGTTTCATTTAACGCCTGAGCCAGCTTAACTTAAAAAGAATTTTAATTTATGTTTTAGAGACATTAATTATATTTCAAAAAAAAAAGAAAAAATTAACTCATCAAAAAACAAGCCTTTGCTATTCTACTTTCACTAAAATCAAACATTATTGGCAGGCTGCCAGCTACTGCATCACTCTAAACAGAGGAAATATCACTGATGTTTGGTGTTTTAATAAATATTTCTGCTAATCAAAGTCGTACAAAAATGAGTTTGGGGTGTAAATGATCCTCGTAAAATTTCAAATATTTTAATATTTGATTCAAAACTCAACTTGCTACAGTTCTCAAGGAGTAAGAAGGACATGCTATATTCCTACATAGATAGATAAGGTCAGATTTTAATACAGTAGACCAATTATTAGACAAAAAATTAATTCAGTAAAAATTAGGAGTTTTCATAATTTTAAGTTAAAAAAAAGTTTTAAATCGCAACAACTATTTATTTTGAGACTGGAGAAAAACGAAAAGGAGTACAACTCCAAAACTTCACTTTCAGAGTACAATTTAATCGAGTGAAAAAACTCTTATAAATACACTGTACCATACATATGAAAAGATGAAAATTAATTTTAAGAAGTTTTTTATTTTTTATAGCACTTTAAATATTCAACGTTATTCACTTGGAAGTAAAAGTTAATTGACGTTTAAGGAATATAGGTGCAAATATTTGGAAAACTGGATACGGAAAACTTTAAGAGGTTTTAGTGACTGGATTCATAATAGCTGGGGAAAATCTAAACTGGTAGCATTGTAATGTTGTTAATACAGGGTTCATACTCTATCTCGATAAAAAAATTCCATGACTTTTCCAAGACTTTTTCATGACTTCAATAAAAATTTTCATGACCTTGTTATACGAAGAGAATAGCATTATTTAATATAAAACTTGCCAATTTCTGGAAATGAGCATTAGCAAAACTCTATATGAATGCCACTGCCTCATTGAAGCACTTACTCAATAGCGGAAAAAATATCAGTGTACACTTAAAAAACTAAACTATTCGTATTTGTCTTCATCATATAAATATAAGTAAAGTAAAAATGCAGAGAATCGAATATGATGATGCTTAAATGTCTAGTATGTTTGTTATAACCAGGCAGAATGATAATGAATGAGACAAAGGTTGAATGAGTCATCACTAAGTTTCAATAAATTTGCTTCAAAAGTTGCCTTTTAATGTCAGCAGTGCATTTAATCATCCATATAACTTGACAGTATTTTGGTTCTGTAAAGTAAAGCCACATAATTTAGTTCTTTGTTTCAAAACCAGATATTAATGTAAAAAACCATTCAGTAGTGAATAAATCTTCTGATTCAAATTTACTTGCTATGTTTATTTATTTGCATATTTTCAAATGCATATAAATTAATAGGTCCAGAAATTCCAGAACATAATGTTTGATTCCTGACATTGAACGTAGCAGTGGACTGCATGGATTAGTTTAGCAGGCTATGTGTATGGGCACTAATGTTAAGAGTATTAGAATTCCTTTTTTTTTTTTGTCTTCTATTGCCTGACTAAAGATCTTTATTCTCTAAAATCTTTAACAAATTAAGATAAACTCTGATAAATTTAACAATAAAGTTTTCAAGAGTGATGGAAACGAGCTTTGATGCAATTGAATTGCGTTTTTTGAGTAGGCATGGCAAAACCTGGAATGTGCAAGTTCGCTGCTACAGAATATAAAACATAAGCCCCAAAGCAAAACACTTAACCATGTTCTGCAACGCAAAATCATTTCACCAAAATTGTTCTGCAAGTACTTCAAGCATTGTATACACAAGCAACCAGCGTGACCTTTTCCACAAATTGGGAGCCCTAAATCAAAATAGTTTCATACAGGAGGTTTTTTAAACTTCATTGTTGCTAAGGATTTTCTGTGGAACCTAAACTGATTGAGATTCTCCAAAAAAAATTTTTATATGCTTTCTAAAATGCATTGAAAGAGCAAAGATACAAAATTTTATAAACATCCAAACCTAGGTGTCAAACCACATTTTTTTGGTTAATTTTACATGGCTTAAAGGAGAAATTGAAATAATGTTAATTAATAAATAAATTATTAAAATAATAAATAAAATGAGTTAAGTTAGGGTAGCAAATAATAAAACAATTCAGAGTATGAAAGAGTATGAAATATCTGCAGAAACTGCTGAATTTCGACATATCTTCCAACTCAACATAGAACTTTGCACAAATTCTACAGATTTCTTTTAGTTCAAAGTATATCTACAGTTCTTGCATTGCATATGACTTATCGAATTCAACAGTTTTCGCAAGCTTTCCGCCAAATTATCATAATTTCTGAGAAATTTAGATTTTTTTTTCTAATTTAAAGAAACCTGCAAATTTTGGTCAAAATGTTATTTTGAGTTATGGGAGATATTTGCAGAAAATCTGCAGTTTCTGCAGAAAATTTGTCTGAGTTTTACTCTCATGACTGAACAGAATTGTTCTGCAGCTCAGGCATCTCTTCTGCGACGTACGTCGCAAATTTAGTAGTATTCTGCTTTGGGGAACATAAGAAATGTTGAAAATAATAGTAAATTCAAAATGAGTGATGCTCAAGCAGTAAAATCACCTCACAAAAAAAGGCAAGTGCGACAGAAGTGGATGTAATGAGATTTCAAAATTCAGATTTGATTTTGGGATCGTTCAATTCTCCACTTTTAATAGCTTTTGTGTGTTATATTGCTAAATCACTCAAGATTTCTAATGCTCTTTTAGTTACTGTTACTTTCTCTTTGTCCAGGACATTTTTCCATGACTTGAAATAAATTTCCATAACCTTCAGTGAAAATTTCAATTTTCCATGACTTTTCCAGGTCTGAAATTTGCTTATTTTTTTCCCATGACTTTCCAGGATTTCCATGACCCGTACGAACCCTGTTAATAGGACCTGTGTAGACTTTACAGTGCTGCCAAGGAATGTTTGCTCCAACTATAAAGTATTTTAATTAGTCAGTAGCTTAGAAAATTACGAGTAAGGTTAATGTGTACTTTTTAACCCAAATTCCGAGGGGTTGTTTCTCTGTACTGTCGCAGATCTGATGCAAATGCAAGATATGAGAAGTTTTGCAGGTCCATATTTAATCTGTGCACAATATATTAGCTGTGCAGTTAAAAGCCACAAATAGTGTAGTTACGGGGGCTCTGGAGTGAAAAGTGTATGAAATGTAGGGTAAGTAAATCAGGGTCCCCCCCCCCAAAAGGGCAAGCGTGTATCCCCCCCCAAATCATAGAGACCCCCCAAAAAAATGAGAAAAATACCCCTTAAAACATTCTACCCTGAAAATTTCAATAGCAGTCTGCACCATGACCCCCCACAGGTGGGCACCCCTGAGTAAATAATCAATATACAGTGGCTCCCAAAAGTGATCGTACACCTTGAAATTTTGTAGTAAAACCAAAATAACGCAAAACTGAATTCGAATATAAAGTCCAATTTTTTTTCACACCATTCCTATGCCATTCTGAATAAAACCCAGTAGTTTTTTTCCAAAATATTGCCAGATTTTATTTTTGAAATTTGTCAAAAAACGAAGAGAAAGAGAAAAAATATGCCACAAAAGTCATCGCACACGGAAATATTTTTGAATAAATACATGACTAAAATTATCATATGTGGTTTTTTTTATTATTTTTGCATTGTAATGACACTGTAAAGTTATTTGCTGTTATTTTTTTGTGCCTATTTAGTCCCTAATATTCTGCTTATTTTAAAAGGGCAGAAATGCGTAGAAAACAACAAACAAGATTCGAAATTTGATTTTTTTCCCCCTTACAGTAGCCATAAATTGGTTTGAAATGTCTATAAATTAGGTAATTTATACCATTTTATAGTGAAGTGCTTGATAAAATGCTTTACAGACAAGAATCGGATCGAAAACAAGGTAAGAAATTGTCAACTGACAAAGTTGACAATGCGTGATCGGAGGTTTACAGTTAAAAAAATTACAAAAAATACACATTTGAGTGCTGAAAAAGTTTCTGCAGAATTGAATGAAACATTTTACATTTAATTTTAACATAAATTTGTTCGCCAAGTTCTCTGATTAGCTGGATTAAATGGGACCTCTTCCCGCAGAAATTTTACTTTTCGTGCGCAAAATAGTAAGCTTACGCTTTCTGTCGTAATATCAATGATGAATAAGCTCAAAATGTTTTGGAACAACGTCTTACTTATAGCTGAAAATAAATTCAACATTTTGAGATAAAATGTTGTATCATTGTAAAAAGAAGAGAAAATGAGGAATTTAATCTTAAGAACTTAGTTGAATCAGTTAATCAGGACAATGAAGGTGTTCTTGTGTGAGGGTGCATTACAGCATCAGAACTTGGAGATTTGGAATTTTTAGATTAAATAATAAATCATGCTGTTCATTTAAATATTTTAAAAAACAATTTTAAACTCTTAGCCCGAAATTTGGTAATCGGAAACAACTTTGTTTTTTATCAAGATATAAGAAGCGCACCTTTGCGTTTGGTGCCTCAAAAATTGTTTTTAAGCTTAGAAATATCTCTTCAATCACCAGATTTAAACTTAATGGAACATATTTGGAGATATCTGGTGGCTAGATTACGAAAATACACCATTGAAATGAAAAGCGAACTAGAAACAGTAAGACTTGAAGTGCAGCTGAACACTTACTCAGAAATTGCACAAAAAAAGAAAGAAAAAACAATGAAATCTATTCCCAGATGTTTAAAAGCTGTTGTTGATACTGCATGATATTCTACTAAATAATAACTTTGTAAAAAGTTAGATTATTTACTAATTTTTTGGCATTTTTTCAAAGTGTACAAAGACTTTTGTAAAATAAAATTTCCGGCAATTTTTGGTTTTTGATTTTTTAAAAATTGTGTTTTAATGTTTTATTAAAAGTTTTCATGTAGTTTTGTTAAAAATAGATCATAGATCTTATAATAAAATACCTATACCGAAATATTAACTCTTACCAACAGATAATGGCCTATTTCATTGAAAGTTGTAGGTGTACAAACACTTTTGGGAGTCATTGTATGTGATGAATCTTATAGACAAATTACAATGAATACTAATAAGTAAAAAATCATATTAGAAATAATGTTACGTTTAAAATTATGATAAAAAGATTTTTAGGAAACGAAATTATTTCACTTAAAAATTACAAAAAAAAATTAGATTTTGACCCTTTTTTTTTTTTTTAAACACAGGCGTGAGATACAACATATATGTCACAGATTTTTCACCTGTATTTGAATTGAATAGGATCAGTCTGTCACTTGTCATTCGTTAGTTTTTGTAAATGTTCATAGTTCACAAACTTGATAAGCATAGCAAAATGTAAAAAGTTTGATTGTTTCAATGTAAAGTCAAGTGAAATTTAAAAAATTCTGATTGAAAAAGTTCAATATATCTTACATTATTTTTTCACACACATTTCATTCATATTCATTAAAAGAATGCACTATATGGCTAACAATAAAGAATTTTTTTTACATTTTACACATTCGGCCATCATGAAAATGAGCAACTTGAAACAATCACAATACAACTAAAAAACAAAAATTTACACTACTTGATTCTTATGAGTATTGAGAAAATGAGTTTTTAAATTGTTTTTCTGGGAGAATCGTCTGCCACAAATTTCGCAAGAAAATGGACGCTCTCCAGTATGCTTTCTCAAATGTCTTTCCATTTTTGATTTGGTGTCAACACAATAAGAGCAGCAGTTACATGTATATACACAAAAACCTTTTGTTCCGGAAGAGCTGTTTAAAACTGTTGAACTATATGCAGCTTCCGATTTCCAACCAGTCGATCCTAAAGAATACAAAATAGGTAAAGATACAGCATAGTATATATAGCCAATGCATAACAGAAATCAAGAAAGTAAACCCTTATTGAAACAAAAATCCCTATTACTTAAGATGCTTAAAATAATTATAATGTACCAAAGAGAGTCACAAACTTTTAAAGGTACGTTATTGGAGAAAATCAATTTTGAAAAATCCTTTTTTGAAACGAAACCAAACATTTTAAGAACTTGATTAAAAGCTCCATTATGTCCCGAACGTAACAGCTTATATATTTCACTAAAAAGTAATAATTTTAAAATGTAGTGTACACTATATTTTGCTTGAGAAATCACAAACACATAGGTGATTTCTTAAGCAACAAAATTGTGTTCATGACCCTTTTAAGCTATTATTTTAAATGCAATATATAAACTGCCACATGCAGAATAAAATATTTGACTTTCTGTGGAATGGCCTTTATATGAAAACCTAAATGACATAATGTAATTAAAAGTAAAATAAAAATGATAAAAAAAGACAAAAGTCAAATATGGCTCTTCATCAGTATGAAAAATGGGAGGTCCACAGCAGCCTAAGAAAAGTAAGTGAACAGAAAAAAAAAAAAAAAAGCAACACAAAAGGATATATGTATATGTGTGCGTCTTTAACGAGAGACTCCCATCTGGTTAGTCATCAAGTGATAGGAACAAGGGGCATCGGGGAGTGATGTGTGTTGAACCCTAAATTGCTCGCTGTTAAGTTACAGAATCAAAATAAATTCTATGGACATAAAACTAACTTATTTACCAAAAACTCATTTGCCATGGATGACGGAGCAACTTACTTCATTTGAGCAATTTCAAACCAAATTTCAAAATTGATATATATGCAAGAGACATGTTTCATTGATTGAAAATAAATAAAAACCATACGCTTTAGGACAGGAAATATTTTTTTATTTACATATTACTTTACACATATTTTCACTCAAACATTTTGTTTGAAGTACAATGACCATTCTATGTACAAGTATATAATTCTATAAATATTCTATGCATGTGCATAATAACTTTTAAAAAAATGAAATTCTCAGCTTGTCCAGCATAAAGTCAAAAAAGTAAAATTTTAAAAGAACTATTTTTTTTTTTTTAAATTGTAGCCAAAAGAAAACTTTTTTAATTGCCAAACAAATGCTGCCAAAAAAATAAAACATTGAACTATATGATAGCTGCCAACATTGAAAGAGGAAAATTGGGGAAACTTTTGTGTAAAATTAGGGAGATTTCGTAAGAATAAATTTGGGGATAAACGTTTGAGTGTAAAAGTGATTTTTAAAATTAAAGTAAGGATTTTTTAAACTGAATTTACTGAATATAGTATAGGACCTGAAATTCAGATTACTATTTATACTTTTTGAAAATTAAAAAAACACACAAATTATAACTATTTGGTTTAAACAAAAAGTTTTAAAAGAAGGATAAGTTTTTTTTCTCTTTTTAGTAATAATATTCCTTGCAGTAGGTAAAATTAAGGAAGTCCATAGAAAAACCTGTAACTTTTACCACATTTTTTTGGGAATATATTTTTTCATATACACTTTACATACGTGTTAGAGAAAGGGTTTTGTTTTGTCGATTGCAATTATTTTACCGTACGGATTTTCTTCAAATTCAAATCACTGAAAAATCCCTATTTTGCTGAATTTAGTTGTTTTGGTGAAAATTTGGGAGGTATTTACTTTATTAGTGAGTTTGAGACAAGGCTTCAAAATTCTGGGGTCTCCCAAGCGAATCGGGAGAGTTGGCAACTATGTTATATTGTACTAGTTGCAATTAATAATCAAAAGCAGGAATAGAAGTGACAGAACAGGTGCATAATCAAAAATGGGCTAAGAAAACGATTGCTACCTTAGTCATTCCAAAATTGAAGAAGGTTTCTTTTCCCATTATTAATATTCTTGCAACTATGGGGGGAAAAAAGTCTCAGCTCTTTTCTTGAAAACAAAAAAACTTACTTAGAAAAGAGTATTATATACCATAATACAACTTCAAGCGGCCTTATTCAAAGTATGTATGCATATTCTTAATGTTTGAAATTTGAATATTCATTTACAAAATGTCAGGCTTTTTATTTAGGGAGTCAGAAGGGGGTAATTGTCGACTCCCTGGCATTAAGAAAAAAATGTATTTCCATATGCAGGCACATTTTTTTTTTGTTTTTCAACATATGTGTTGATTACATACCCTTTATCCAAGGGTGGATACAGACTACAATTTTAGGGGGGGATCATGCTGAAGAATGACCCCCCCCCCTTGCTTGAGTGTCAATGAAAAGCACCAAATCGGCCAGGAATTAGGCACTTAATAGGGCACACTTTATAAATTATTTTCATAAGCAATGAAAAAAGTAGTAGTGTTTCAAATATTTCCTTTCAAAAATAATTAATGAATTGAAAGAGTACTGAAATTGCTTACATTTCATTCATAAAATGTTTAAAAACAGTGTCGATGGATACTTTTTTCATCAGTTAAGGGGGTGGGGGGTCATGACCCCCATGACATTTCCCTTGTATCTACCACTGCTTTACCTTCTCCCTCCCATTCAAAATTTGTGATGCAAACTATGGCAAATTAATAAAAGTTTTACTGACTGGAATAATGGGATTTGATAGCTCAAAAATCTTGGAATTCTCTCATAAAAAGAGGTAATTCCAAAAATTAAATCCCAAAGGAGCCCCTTTGCAGATATATTAGGCCGTTTTGCATTCAAACTATACCACATGCACAATATACCACTAACATGAGTTACCCAGCTACACGCTCTGGGCCCAGCTACGCTGGTCGGTTCTAGTCAATTTAACTATTAAAACGACTAATCCCCATACCAAGGAAAAAAAAAATGTATATCAATCACGAATTTTTTTTCCTACTATTTAAGAGCTAATAAATGCAAAATTTTTTGTTAAATTACCTTTTTAAGTAAAATTATTCAGGTAGAACACTGGAATAATATTGTTTAGTATCTGGAAGTGCTATGGTAATAATTGTATCGTTGGTCATCTCTTGTGACTTGGGAAGCCCCCCCCCCCCAAAAAAAAAACTCAAAATAGAGAATTTGTCACTATACAAAGAATAATGTATACATTTGAATGTTTAAACTTGCGTTAATTAACCATACAGTAAATCAAACATGATTAATATCTCACAATAATAATAAAAGTTTGGAAAATCTTACAGTAGTAACAAAACATGAAAAGCATAAAACAGCAAAAATTAGTTATACATAACTTTCTTATTTGAATAACATTTTTCTTACTCCCAATTGCAGTAAATGATGTCACTGACAAGTGGGGCTTAAGTCATCTGAGCTCCTATGTACTTGTACTACTGGCCCTAATCCAAAATTTAATATTTGCGACATAAAAATCTTTCACAGCTATACAATTGTCTAACTATAGTAATCTCCACTTCATGTCATCACTTTAGGGAACAATGGTTTTATTAACAATAGCCGATTAATAACAATAAATGAATCATGAAATTAAATAATTGAAGCTACACACATGTACTGAGCTGTAAGGTACACTAAAATAAAAAAAATATATGTTATCTTTAAAACTCCTCAACTGTTAACTGTTCACAATTTTTCAAAAACTCATTAATAAGTTGCTAACACTCAATGTTTTTTTTAAACCATCAGAGTGGAGTTGTACTACATGTTTTAACTTTTATTACATTTCTTATTTTGGCATTTGGTAGGACATGACTCAACATCAAGAATCTATTCTTCAACTGACTCATAAGTTCCATTAACTGTCTGTTTTTGTAACAATCTGGAAAACTTATGATTATGTTAAGGTGGAAGCCACAGAGGTATTTTGCTCAATTCCCATCCATAACTTAATCACTTCAGATGTTATAGCTGAGGGATTTTCTTTAATTTTCACACCAGTTTTGTTTTGAAAATTTTTGAATAAGCGAAGCAGTTTCTGATAGTTCCAGCAGAAATATAATTCTTGAATGGAAAAGTAATAGCATTACATAAAGCAATAATTTTAACATAAAAAATAATAGAGAAAACTAGAGCGAAGTGATCTTATATATTATTTCTGTAGCCTGTTTTTCTGTCGCTACGTGGATCTTCCTTATATCTTGATCAAATTTGTATTGTTGTATTAAAATCAGATTTAAAAAACGAGTATTTTAGCACGATAAATAGCAGCATCAGAATATTATATCTTTTGGGGGTTTTTTTGTTCTTACTGCTTTATAGAAATGCAAAAGACGCATTTTATTTTTTCTTTCAATAAACAAACAATTCATGACTTTTTCCAAAAACAGTCAATGTGACTGTTTTTTGAAAAACTGCCATTAAAAATTGAAATTTTAAATTACCATTATGAAATGCAAAAGCTTTGCACAAGTCAGCTAGTTTTTATAATAACAAGTGATTGATAACATAAATCTCAATCATATGAAGCAAAGACTACAATATATTTATGATATAACTAAAACAATCAAACACTTTTTTCTTTGATAAAATTTATCAAATCTATTTCACTGGTAAATAATTCAGTGACCTCTGGAACTCTAGGCCCCTATGCATTTGCGCCGACTTAAGCCCCATTGACAAGCTAAAATGTTTTTAAATACAACTTGTGCTAAAACATATAATACTGAAAAATAAGTAGCATGCACAAAAAAATGACTTATTACTGTTTTCTTCAAGTAAGGATGTTATGAGCAGTGTATGAATGATACTTTAATGTTTCTTTCTGCGAGAATCTTTTTCCACAGGTTTCACAGACAAATGGACGTTCACCAGTATGCTTTCTTAAATGTCTAGACATTTTTGTCTTGTTATGACAGCAGTAAGAGCAAGCATTGCATGAATACATACGAAAACCTTTGCCTCCAGGCGCACGATTCGACATGGCTATTTCACCAGTTACCCAAAGGCCAGATCCTGCAGAATATAAATAAATGTACAAAACGCAAAAAAATAGCAACATGATAATGCATTTAACTTGAACTTATTGCTTCAGAATTTTTGATAAGTATATTGATGATAATTAAAGATGTTTAACATTATTTAGGGAGCAAACCTGTACTGTATTTTACATTAACATCAATGTTCATCACTAGATCTATTTCAAACAAATCTAAGAAAGTTCTTCTGCCTTTATATAGGAGTTTAGTAAGACCTCATTTGGAGTATGCTGTTCAGTTTTGGTCGCCTTATCTGAAGAAAGATATTTTTGTATTGGAAAGGGTTCAAAGAAGGGTAACTAAATTAGTAAGGGGACTCTCAGATTTAGATTATGATACCAGACTTAATAGGCTTAACATGTATAGCCTGGAGCAAAGGAGAGTCAGAGGGGACATGATTCAGTTATTTAAATTTATCAAAATGAAAGATGTAAATGGATTAAATTTTTGCGGGGAAAGCAGGACAAGGGGTCATTGTTTTAAGCTATTTAAATCTCAGGCTAACTTGGAAATCAGGAAAAACTACTACTTTAGCAGGGTCGTGGGCACTTGGAATAGCTTACCGGAAGAGGCGGTAATGAGCAAGGGAGTGGATAGCTTTAAGAGGGCCATTGATCTTCATTGGGGACTAATTAATTGACTAGGACCAGCCTAGCTGGGCCCAGAGCCTGTTGCTGGTCGTCACATTTGTATTTGTATTTGTATTTATTTGTATTAAATTTCTCAAAGAGATAAAATTGTTCTGACAACATGCATGCAGCATTTATTTTCATTATTATTTCGCTGTAACTTTGTAAATTTTTTAACCACAGTCACAAGAAAAAAAAAAAAAAAATAAAACTCTGGGTTACATAATAGTATTATTATTCATCAATGTCCTTCAATAATTTACTCCCAACTAATGGCTAGAGTTTTTCCTGTGAGACGTTTGGTAACATTCATGTAAATAGGGTCTAGTATAGCAGGTCGCCTCGTTGGTGCACCTTGGGTAACGCCAAATCTGCTACAACCTTTGCCACTGTTCTTACTGTCCTGTACTTCTGTACTGGACTGAAAGATGCCTCATGTCTGAAAGGACGATGGCGGGCGTAATTAAAAAAAAAACATTCATGCAAACTAGATGGTAGTTTAATAGATTATAGACTGTACTGGGAGTTATACATTAAGAAGGTAGTTTAGATAATAGCGAGTTTGAATCTTAAGAAATAAGAAACAATTTAATGAAGGTCAATATTAAAAGAGCAAAATTTATTAAAATGGCTATTGCAAATTTTATAATGCAAAAAGAAACTTCATTACTAGCAAGCTTAAAAGCATAGCAAAGTTGTTTCCAATAATGAAGATTATCATTGATAAGATTCAGTTGTTAATTTGAAAAGTTGACTGCACTATTTTCTAAAAGTTAGGGCATAACATACATAGTGTACATTCAAAGTTGCACAAAAAAAAAGGTACGGAAAATTGAATCATAAGTTTCAAGCAGAACATATTTTGCTCAATACATTGTTGTGCGTATGATATTTGCATGTATATATATATATATATATATATATTTGCATTTTAATCAAATTGTAAACTTTGGTTCTCTATGTATTTCACAGAAGTTACCGTTAGGTATTTTAGTGTAAAGTATCAATAATCTAAAAAATGCATTAAAAAATAATGTTGCGGTTGAGCTTTTTACAACACACTCACAGCATGTAGAAACTATAATTTTTAAAATATAAAACAAAAGTTTAGAAAGAATATTACTTTAATTTACAATACATAGTGATTACTTTTTCTTAAATACATAAAAAATAGAAGCCCAAGTGTACAATTCCTAGATTAAAGTGCGCATATGTACGAACAAATGTCAAAGCTCCAACAATGGATTGAGCAAATTTATGAAACCCTATTTTTTAAGAGATCCGTTTTTAATGATTCTTTTAAATACTATGCAAATGTCTTGCACAAGAAAACAAGAAAGAATAAAGAAACAACAAACATTTATTCTGAGAAAAGAAATTGTCTTATTCAGGAAGAGTAGTTACACCAAAGTGTGTGAGTTGATGATACATCAACGTATGTTTTCGAGCGTACCCTTTTTGGCAAATATTACAAACAAAAGGGCGATTGTTGCTATGAGTAAGTAAATGCCTTTTGAAAGTTCCAGTATGATTTGAAGAATACAAACACAAGTTGCATTCATGAAGTTTCAATGTCCCTCTATCAGAGGAGGTTTTATGCAATTTAACAGGATATGAGCAGGAATCTAAAAAAGAAAACATGAATTAGAATTCAAGTAACATTTTATATAATTTATCAATACTATAAGAAAAACCATTTGAAGACTTCCGAGACGTATCAGTTGGGGAAAAAGCTTGCCCGCGTGCATACATTTTACACAGACCTGCTTGCATTACCACAAACTTATCAGGAGCAAATAGTTAATTCATAATTTAAAAATGTAAATTTATATTTATACATATCATCGCCTCAGAACAACAGTAAGACATCTAATCCCAGAAGTAACACTAAGATATCCTACTGTTGCTCTGAGGCGTTGATATGTACCTGGGAAGTAAAGGGCACTAAGTTGCACAAACAAAGTTATCCAGTAAATACTTTTAAGTTCCTCAGATGGGGACTCTCAGATTTAGATTATGATACCAGACTTAATAGGCTTAACATGTATAGCCTGGAGCAAAGGAGAGTCAGAGGGGACATGATTCAGTTATTTAAATTTATCAAAATGAAAGATGTAAATGGATTAAATTTTTGCTGGAAAAGCAGGACGAGGGGTCATTGTTTTAAGCTATTTAAACCTCAGGCTAACTTGGAAATCAGGAAAAACTACTACTTTAGCAGGGTCGTGGGCACTTGGAATAGCTTACCGGAAGAGGCGGTAATGAGCAAGGGAGTGG
Organism: Uloborus diversus; assembly: GCF_026930045.1. Taxonomy (NCBI): domain Eukaryota; kingdom Metazoa; phylum Arthropoda; class Arachnida; order Araneae; family Uloboridae; genus Uloborus; species Uloborus diversus. The sequence continues at coordinate 249,222,114 of NC_072731.1, forward strand.
ATAGCTTTAAGAGGGCCATTGATCTTCATTGGGGACTAATTAATTGACTAGGACCAGCCTAGCTGGGCCCAGAGCCTGTTGCTGGTCTTCACATTTGTATTTGTATTTGTATAAGTTTCCTTTAAGCTTTTCAAACCCCTAGCTAATCCTGAAATCAGGAAAAATTACTACTTTGACAGGGTTGTAAGCATTTGGAATAGTTTATCAGAAGCAGCTGTTACTTGCAATGGAGTGAATACTTTTAGGAGTGCTCTTGGTCTTCATTGGAAAATGGTAAATTGACTAGGACCTTCCCAGCTGAGCCCAGAGCTTGTTTCTGGTTGTGGGTTTTGTATTTGTATTATATCACTACAACATTTTTTTTAAACACTTGTACATATAAAAATACTGCTTTGTATTGAAAAACATTTTTAGAGAATTCATTAAATTTATGAATACTTTTTTAAATACAGCAGCTTTCAACAAGCTCCCAAGTAAGCATACAATTATTCAAATTGAACTTATTAGAATAAATATGAAGACAGTGATTTTTTTCATGAAAAAAAATCTTACTTGTTATGTACATTCAGAATTCTAAGCATTAGAGGGTATCGGTAGCATCTTCTTGATTAAGTAAGCAATACTTTTGGTATGAGACACATTGAAACATCATTAGAAAAAAAAAATCAGATATCTAAAACTTGCATGACGGACCTGTATACAAGATACTGCCTGCAAACAAGATTAGCTTGGGATTTGAAAAGTGAAAAGCTTTTCAAATCCCAAGCTAATCTTGAAATCAGGAAAAAAAATTTAATTCAACAAGGTTGTAAACATTTGGAATAGTTTACCAGAAGCAGCTGTTATTTGCTATGGGGTGAATAGTTTTAGAAAGGCATTAAGGTTCAAAACTCGGTTTCTGAATCTGTACTAAAAATCAGTAGCTCCTCAAATGTGTATAAAACCTCAGTAGCTCCTCAAATGTACATAAAACCAAAGTTCAGTTAGGCAATCCATTCCATCTACTTACAAATCCATTGTAATAGCAGCAATTTTTAATTTCAGAGCTACTTTTTTCTATTATTAAATAGTAGCAAAAGGTAAAGCAATGTTACATCAAAAATTTATATATAATGCAAAACATATTTAAGTGACCTATTTTATTAAAGGCTTTCAATACAACATCAGTTCTAAGACTTTATAGCAAATAATATCAATGCATTGACTGTTTAATGGCAAATGTAATGCAACACAAAACTGAAAGGAACCAAAAAAGAAATAAATTGTAATAAATATTTACACATTAGCAATAGTTCGTCTCATTCATTAAGCTTTCCCATAATATGAGATAACTGATGAGATATTAATGAATTTTTTTGAGTATATCCTTTATGGCAAACATTACAAACAAAAGGACGATTGGCACTGTGAGTAAGTAAATGCCTTTTAAAAGTTCCAGTATGATTTGAAGCATATGAGCACATATAGCATTTATGAGTTTTCACTGCTCCTCTATCGGAGGGTGTTTTTAATAATTCATTGCGATATAAGCAAGGACCTAGAAGAGAAAACATTAATTAATACAGTAGTCAAAAATTGCGAAAACATTTTCAGCAAGAATTAAAACACATCCAAAACATTTTTAAAAATAAAATAAAACTAGAGTTATAATGAAAAATTCTGATCCACTGATATAGCGTAAAGGCTGCCCAAATACTCTTTTAATCTTTCTGTGGGAATTTGTTTCACATGAAGATATCAAACATTCCCCCCTCTCCTTCCCCAACAATGTGGATTGAATCATACAGAAGGTTCATTTAAATATTGACAGTTAACGTTGTTTATATTTTTTGAGTCTCAGAAGTTAGCCTAATTTAATTGCATTGTAGTTTTACAAAGCTTATTAAGTACACATTTTAAAGTACTTATTGAAGAGATAATTAATAATGAAAATAATAAACTAAAATATTAAAAAATTACAATTTATTATGCAAATGCAATACAAAATCTAAAACCAAACAAAACAACCTGCAAGTCCGCTTTGATTAAATAGTACCAGAAAGAAACAAATATCCAAATTTGTGACTGTGTACTACACATGCACTTGAATCTGTAAGAAAACCGCAAATCCTGCGGGCCAAGTTCACATGCTAAGGCTTATTTTGTAGTTGGTAGTCAACATATTAACAAAAATTAAGAAAAGAAACTCTTTACAAAGATAGTGATTGCAAAAAAAAAGTCATTTTCAAACATAAAAATAGTACACTTCTGTGTGTGATCCAAAAACTATTCATTAATTCTTTTTCATTTGTCTTTTTTTTTTTTGAACTTATTTCCTTTTTTTGAACTATTTGCAAAACTAACTGTTTTCAAAACTGTCGGAAGACATTTGAGTCCTTTAAAGTGTCGGGTATTCAAGACTCTTCAATTTTACAAGTGTCAATGAAAATATCCTATCTAAAATGGTTGAATTACGAAGAAAAATAATAAAAGTAGAAGGTTAAAGGTTTGTAAAAATTCAAGATGACACTCAGCAAGTGACTGGAAAATGAACAGTGAATTGGGACATTGGGAGGATGAAACATTGTAACAAGTTTTCCACCTGTTTAAATATAGAGGCAGCTGCCCCCCCCCCCCTTTGAATATGCCCATGGAGGCTAGGGATGCAAATCATGTTCATTTTTAAACTTTTTATAAATTAACCCAAGCCAAAATTAAGAAAAACAAATATGAACAGATAAACAAAAATAAATTGGTATTATTCATAAAAAATGAAGGATACTAGTAATGAACAAGCAATAATATTTCAAGGACTGTTTTCATAGCTTTACAAGCATTATATCTAAAACTTTATAGCAATGATAATAGCAAATTCATGATATATGAGTATTAATATCATAAAATTCTAGATTAGAATTCTTTCAAATTAACTTTATAGGATGTACATAAAAAAGAGAACACAAAGGAAAGAGAAGACATTATTTTTTGCTTATTTTCAAATTTTATTTTCATTAAAAATTTTATGATGCATTTAAAAAGACAGTAAAAATTACTTTTTTTAGACAATGGACATAATTTTTTTAAACATCTTTAAAAAGACTGTCAAAAGTGAAAGTTTGAAGACAAAAACAAGAAAATAGTGTGATCAACTTTTACGAGTGACAATTAAATAGAGCACAATAAAATGTTAATAAACTCAGTAAAAACTATTAGAAAGTATTGTCATAAAAAAGTAGTGAACTTCAAATTTATATAACAAAGAGTACATATTCATTCTTAAAAATCAAAATTGATTAGTTTAGAAGGAGTTTCAGAAATTTTTTGAGAGTTCACAAAGCAACAGCACTAAACTATGATGGAGGAAGGGTAAATTATTATCATTTAAAATGTGTAATTCATTGAAACTCCAAAATTAAAAATTCAACAAATGATTAAAAACATAAAGTCTGAAAACAAAATTTTAGTGTCAGGCGAAAAAAAAAGAGTTGGACAAAAGGGTAAAGTTAGTTTTCATTCTTACAGCAGTTTACTTAAACAAGCAACATTTACGAATTTTTTAACTAGCAAATCTATAATTAGAACTAAAATGACAAATTGCATAAAATTTTGAAAGTGAAGATGAGCTAAATTTTCACTTTAAAAACAAAATTTTCAGTTCATGATCAGCATGCAGATGCAGACACATTAAAGAATTTCAAAATGAAAGTGCTGTAGAAGAAAAAGAAGTAACATTAAAAGAAATTGGATTTTATATTACTACATGAGCTCCAAAGACTTTTATAAGCAACCAATAATAAAGTTTTCGTATCACTCATAAAAAAATGTCACACTAAAATAATATGGAAAGTTTAAGAAATGAATCAAAGGCAAAACACTTTTATGCAGGTCATGCCAGATTTTTAAATTATTTTTTCTTTTACTTCAAATTCTTTTCAATGCTAAACTTATCTAGAGTACAATGACACATTTTGAATTTTTTTTGCAATTCAGGAAGAAGAAAAATAGCAGAAAGTGTGGTTTATTTATTAAATTTTTCTACCATTCACCTTATTTTGTCAATACCTGACCATCCCCAACTTTAAATTTTGAATGTTGAGAGTAAGATTATCCCTGCACTGTGGAGCAGTGATCACAGTATTTTCTGTGGTTACTTCTCTTATTCTTTCCACATTTTGGAAATGGCATTTCACAAGCAACATAAAACTTGTAGTGACGTTTAGAAATACATTTCAGACAGTGGAGTATTTGAAGAGACTCAAAGGAATGGTATACCCTCACTTTTTGGTTTGAACTCAAGCATCAGGTCCAGGGTTCTTACTCAATTTCAGAAATAAAATGAAGGAGTTTTGGAGGAGTTTTGAAGGAGTAAAATGAGATTTTGAAGGAGTACTAATAGATTGTCATTAAATGATGTCACATTTTTTTTCATCATATTTGACCCTCTGCCTCCTTTATCACTATGTCCTTCACCTAACTCCTCCTCTTATCACATGTCATATTTTTTACAAACATTTTGTTACAATAACTGTGTGGTGTCACTTTTTGTCACCCTCTCTTTTCCCCTTGTCACAATTTCATGAGCCCGTCTCCTCCTCAAGGCATGACATCACTTGTGGATGACTTTTTTTACAATATCATAACTGCGATTAACTAAACAATTGTTTTTTAACAATCACTTAATATAGTACATATACTTATGTATTTTTAAATATTTAAATAATAATTAGACAACCTGACTTTTGCTGCTGAGAGTGGTGGAGGGAAAATGAGTAATCATAAAACTTGAAAAAATAGCCAAACACCATTTAAACCATGTTTTACTTCACTTAGTCTTCTAATAAATTTTCACCTTCAACTTTTATGAATTAACTACGATCAATTTGTAAATCGAAAAAAATAAATGCATGAAATAACTACATTAAAATCGCATTTGTGACGAAGTTAGTTGCCAATTGAAGTATTTTAAGTTAATGTCAAAGAGGAAGATTATGTAGTCTTGAACTAAAAATTAAGGAGTTTTGAAGGAGTTAAAACCAAAATGAAGGAGTTTGAAGGCCCTTCAAAAAAATTTCCTAAATGAAGGAGTATTGGAAGAGTTTTGAAGGAGTGTACGAACCCTGAGGTCACTTTTCAAACTCAATGCCTTTTCAATTCCAATAAGCCTTCGAGTCTGCAAGCCCCTGATCTGTAAACCGTCCCCCCAAGGACTACATTACTGATTGCAAACAATATAGTTTGAGAACTAGAGAAAAAAATATTATTCATGCAATAAATATATTCATCATTAGCAAATTAAATTCAAAGGGATCATTTATTTCAGTCTTCATACCGATTTATGTAACAACAGATAACAAGGTGATAATCTATCATAGATGAGCTTGGGCGAGAAAGCTGCTGCCAAGTTATTTCCGATTGGCTGCTTTTTGTTTTATGCAAGTTCAAGGCCATTTTTTGAATAAAGCATAAATAGGAATAGCTGGCTCCTGATTTTAAACTTTAAGTAATTAATACTTATGAATAGTATAATACAAATGTGACGACCAGCAACAGGCTCTGGACCCAGTTAGGCTTGTCTTAGTCAGTTTATAAGTCCCAATGAAGATCGATGACCCTCTTAAAGGTATATACACCCCCTTGCTCGTTACCGCTTTTTTTCAGTACCAGGTGCCCACGACCCTACTAAAGAAGTAATTTTTCCTGATTTCCAGGTTAGCCTGAGATCTGAATAGCTTAAAACAATAACATCTTGCCCAACTTTCTGTGCAAAAATTTAAGCCATTAACATCTTTCATTTCGATAAATTTAAACAACTGAATCATGTCCCCTCTGACTCTCCTTTGCTCCAGGCTATACATATTAAGCCTATTAAGTCTTATCATAGTCTAAATCTGAAAGTTCCCTTACTAGTCTAGTGACCCTTCTTTGAACCCTTTAAATACAGAAATATCTTTCCTGAGATAAGGAGACCAAAAAACGTGATTATATTAACTAGCTTTTGGGATCTAAAAGTTAGAAATGGCACTGGTAGTCATCAGTTTGTTAAAATAAAAGTCTGAAACAATTAAACATTTTAATTACAATAGTTTGTTAAGCCACTTGTCAGCATTGAACTATTTCCTACATATTCCAAGCTATGCTGAGGGTAAAGAGAGTGAAAAAACATGCCAAAATCCAGTCCCCTCCCCTCTTCAACCATATTTAGAAGAAAATTGCTGAAATAAATTTTTTCTTTACTTTTCATTTCATTCAAAATAAGATGGGAGTTATTCTTAAGGGCAAAAACATAGTACATTGTAAGTGAGAAACATAGTGCATTATAAGTCAGATATATAAGCAAAAACATAATTTTAGCTCAAAATTTGTAAGTAACATCAACAATGTTTGATTTTCAACAAAAGTATTGAAAGGACTATGTTTTTTATCCTTGCATATGCTTTCCTTCACACAATTTCAAGAGTCAGGACAAATGAATATTTTAAAGCATAAGAAACATACATTTTTTGAAGATCCTTCACAAATGCTTTTTCATGTGTGTATGAAATGTATGGTATTTTAAGTTTTCTTTTTGAGCGAATCTTTTACCACAAATTTCACATGGAAATGGACGTTCTCCAGTATGTTTTCTCATGTGTCTAGACATTTTTGTTTTATCAGGAGTACAATATGAACAGCAGTTACAAGAATAAGACCGAAAAGCTTTTGTTCTTGTCGTTGAAAACCCATCAGGCAACCAACTGTTTGATCCTGAAGGAAAACAATTTATTATTCAAAAATACATACTCAAACTAAGTAAGTTATTCTACAAAACAATTTTTACTACAAGAATATCTGGAAACTTAAACAAAATTTGAAATGTTTAAAAGAATACACAATTCATACCTTCCATTTATTTGTTAAAAAAGAATGAAAATTAAATAGGAGTTTTGCTTCACAATATAAAAGAAAAATTATTCACTGAAAAACAGATGATATATTTAAAGGTGCACCAACAATAGCCAATAGAAAAATATGTATCATTAATAATAAAAAAAATTTTATTTGTTATCAGAACAAAACAGAATAATTCAAGTATCTACCTTTAACAAGTTTTACACATTTGTTTTTCCTCAGTAAATCAGTAATGATTATCACACACAAACAGACATAAGCAGAATCATATAAAGGGGAAAAAAAGTTTACTCATCTTAAAAAAAGAGGGTCTAATGCCAGAGGTGTGCTCCCCCCCCCCCAACACTACAACAATTTCCCAAGAATGAGAACTCGCCAAAAAATAGGGGGGGGGGGGAGGAACAACAACTAAGAACATCCCTTCCAGAAAATTTACATGTTGAAGTCTGCATTTTTGCAACCTTTGACCCCCATCAGTGTGCACATCTGGTAATGATAAAGAACATGAAACTAAGTAATAGCGCCTAAAAAAATAAAATTCCTCAGAAAGTAGTGTAAAATATTTGAAACTATTTCAAGAAAGTTTTTTTTAAAGCATAGTAGAAGATAGAACAGGTTTTCTAAAACAAATGAACAGGTACAGTATTTATTTTATAAAAACCAAAGCAGCCAGATTTTTTTTTAAAATTCATTTTACTTTTCCCCCCATTTTTTATAGCACAAAAACATTAGTAAATCGTTCAAAATTATTTCATTTGAGTTTGAGTAATTTACGATGAATACTACGTTTGTAAAAAGTAAATAAATAAAAACATTTTAGTTAAACATTAATTCAAACCTTAAATCAATCATTTTTATAACAATATTGTTATTAATAGGAGATTTGGAATTCATAGAATTTTCAAATAGATCTGACGATCACAGATAAAATAAATATTATAATTTCAAATAGAATGAAAAAAAAATATTTAGTGAAATCCCAACCCCGGGGTAGGCCCCAGTGGTCTAGTTGCTGAGATATAAGCAAAAGCAGGCCTCAGGTTATTCCATGACAATCAAGCCAAGTATAGTAAAAATGCTTAAACAAATGTAACAACCGATCACACCTTAAAGCTGATGCATAAAGGTATAAATACATAACAGAATTCAAAATAAGATTGGAAAAATCTTAAAACATATGAATAGATAATTTACAATTTCGTCAAGTTTAGCAACAAATCATACATTCATCTAAAAAATATGCTAAAATTACAGATTGTGCCTCCAATAACTGCTACGTCCATTTGCAAATTGTTGAGGAAGATAAAAGGTTATGAGCAGTGCATTGATGATGATAATTTCGATTTTTTTCTTTTTATTTCGAAAATGCAAAAAAAATTTCAAAACAAAAATTCAGAAAGAGGGACTGGTCCATAAATGATGTCACACTTTTTTCCCCTTGAGTCCAACTCCACCTTACCCCCCTCCCCCTATCACGTCATGCTGCTTTTCATAAGCAGTTGTTTATTTTTAAAAATGTATGATGTCACACTCTTTGTAACCTCTCCCTCATCACAATTTTTGAGAAACTACCCTACCCCCTCAAAGTATGACACCATTTGCAGACGGCCCCTAAAGTTGAATCCAGAGCTCTTTTTTACAACATAAGCGTCACAATTTCAAAAGATGAGAGTCAAATTCTTAAATGTGAAACCATATGAGATTTCAGGGAATGTTTCTGAGTAAATCCTTTCCCACACGTTTCACAAATAAAAGGCCGTTCCCCGGTATGAGTTCTTACATGTCTAGACATTTTTGATCTATCATGAGTACAATATGAACAGTTTTTACATGAATATGACTTAAATGCTTTTCCAGGTGCATAATTCCATAAACTTGAAAGCCCATCAGATATCCAAATGTTTGATCCTGAAGGAAAATATAAGAATTTGTTATTGGGGAAATAAACATTAAAATTAAGTGAACTGTTTCCCGAAAAAGCTTTTACGACAAAAATATTATTCAACCTTAAATTAAGTTTGAAACTAATTTATAAAAGCATATATTTTCATCTTTCATTCAGTATCTTAATAAAAATAAACTAGGATCCTTGCTTCCTAAGTTTTAGAAACCCTATTCAATTCATTATGATAACAGACTTAAAAGTATGTATAGCCTGGAGCAAAGGAGAGTCAGAGAGGACATGATTCAGTTAGGTAAAATTTATCCATACGTAAGATGCTACTGAGTTATTTTTTTTAACGGAAAAGCAGGACGAGGGGTCATTGTTTTAAGCTATCCAAATATCAGGATAGCCCGGAAAATTACCGCTTTAGTAGGGTCATAGGCACTTCGAACAGCTTACCAGTAGAGGTGGGAATGAACAAGGGGGTGGATACCTTTAAGGTGGCCATTGATCTTTATTGGGGACTTATAAACTAAGACCGGCTTAGCTATGCGCAGAGCCTGTTGCTGGTCCCCACTTTTGTATTTGCATAACTGCTACAATACACAATACCAACATTTCAATTCTTCCTTGCTTCCTGCAATAAATCATGACTTTGCTTCTTTTCAGTAGTTTTGATGGTCATGGATTTGGACTAGCTCATTTAGGAATCAACATAAAACCAATGTCAAATGTGATATTCAGGCAGATTACTTTTTATTTTAAAGTAGTCTTAGTTCAACAGTTTCTTTTTCCAAACTAACTGATAATTATTGCAATTCTAAATCATAGTACACATAGTGTGCTACCCATATCTTTCGCTTGGATATTCACTGCAGATACAAAAATTTAAATAAAAACTTACTTAAATCATTATCAAATAACGTCCTAAAATGAAACTGCTTTTAATAGTATGATTCTAATTCCTAAAGAAGAAAAAAGTCAAAATCTTTCATATAGCTCAAAATTTTACTCTTAAAAATGATATTTTGAAATGGTTTTTATCTCCAAGTAGAAGCAATTTTAATAACAATAAAACTTTCAAATTAAAAGCAATTGGAATCTCGGACCTTGATCAGAGCTCAAAGTCTTACTTAAAAATACAAAAATTAAAAATAAGAGATAATAACATTTGGCTGAAAAACTACAAATTAATGGAAACTATAATGTAAATTTTGAGTTTTCTAAATTTATTTTGACATGAACTTCACAATCAGATTCATTAGGTGGAGGTAAATGTTTAATCTGAGAAAAAGGGAGAGAGAGAAATATAAAAATCACTTCAGAAATTAAAAATTTTCTACACACACAAAAAAAAAAGAAGAAAGTTGAATTTTGTACTATCATTTTATATAGTGTATGTATTTCAAAATGCATGAACATGTGAATTCAAGTTCTTAAATGCAAAATCATATGAGATTGTAAAGAATGTTTCTGAGTAAATCCTCTCCCACACACATCACAAATAAAGGGGCGTTCTCCAGTGTGTTTTCTCAAGTGTCTTTTAATGTCATTTTTGTAGAGTGAACGATAATCACAGAAGCTACAGGCATGGAATGCATTCAGCTTTATGTTGTGAGACGAATTTTTCACCATTACCATATCATAACCTATTTAAAGGAAAAATAAAAATCTTGCATTAAAAAATTCCAAAGTTCAAAAAGAAAATTTAAATCTTAAAATTATTTACACAATAAAAAATATATACAGTGAAACCTCAATAAGTAGTCGACTGGTTAAGCGGTCACTCTGTTTAAGTGTTCGTTTTTCTTTGGTCCCGACAAGGTCTCATTCACAGTAATGTAAAATGACCCTACTTCACTGGTCATGAAATTTAATTTTACCCGCTTAACTAGTCACTCAAAAGTTGTTCTCTAAAATTCCTTTTACTTATTAGATCTTAGAAAATAGTGTCGGACTTAGTTGAAAGACTGTTTGATATTCATTTTCCTTGAACTCTCGATCCTTGGTTCTGGTCATTCAAAGCATACTTCTTGCTGTGACTCTGCCAAGTGCCGAGAATACTAATCGAACTCCTACCAGCATGACAGACAAAATCTAATACCTGGAGAAAGTTAGTATTTAACATCAGTTCACAAGGAACAAAAAACACAAAATTTAAAGCTTGATGTACGTTAGAAGAGATAGTTCTTTTCCGGAAGCAACTTCATCAGTCAAAATTGAAGGATTGTGTTAATGTACCGTGACTACATTAAAATAAGTTGTTGTTGTTAAGTAATGTATAAATAAGAGAAAACAAAACAAAGTAACTATCATTAGTATATCTCCCCCCCCCCCTTTTTAAAATTTCTACTAATTTATAGACATTTCTTACATAAGCTATTGTTTTTCTCACAGAATTCTACTGCTATTCATGAATATTTGTAATGCTTTTATTTTTCTTCCTTAATTTCCCCTCCACATAAGTAGTCACTTCACATAAGTGGTCAAACATTTTTGGTCCCTTGAGTGACGACTTAACGAGGTTTTACTGTAATTCATACTCGGAAAGTTTAAGATCTTTCTACAAAAATTAAAAACACATAGGAAATAAACATTTTAAGCAATTTCACAACAAAGCAAGGAAAGTCAAATTTATTTTTCAATATTTAATCCAGTTACAACAGTTGAGTTCTGCTGTACTAACTACATTGATTTTCTTACCTAAATCTAAAGAACTTTATAAGCTTAATCTTGGTTTTGCAAAAAAAGCTACTGGCAGCCCTGCCCCAACAATTGCATACATGGAAAATATAAATCAAAATTTTTGTGCAAAATGAAATCTAAACAATAATAATTAACAAATAAAAAATAAAATCATAAAGAAAAATGACAAATCACAAACTAACTGCTTAGATGAATCAATTTCCTGAATGAAGAATTTCATGAAATGATTCAAATGGAATTCATTTAAATTAAAAAGCAAAATTAAGCAAAGTAATTTATTTTCAAACTTTTGTGCACATGGATGAATACAATTTATTGAATAAAAATGACAGTTTATAAAGATTTATAATAAAAGAAAAATTGATCACAAAATTCTTTTGAGTAAACGCTGCAAGAGAATTATGCATTGATGTCAAAATTATAATCAATAATAAAATCAAGCACAACTTAAATTAATAACAGAAAATTCCAGATTCATTAGAAAACAAAAATTTCAAAGTCTATTTTCCAATTTTAGTCACTTTTTTACATTACTCAAAAGTTCATTTCATTTAAAAAATATTTTTTGTATTAACAATTTTAAGTACTGGACGGAACACTTTAAAACAAACTCGTTGATTACTAGCACTGCAATACATCGTAACATATTTGACCTTTGAGTCTTTTGTTTTAAGAAATTATTCAGCAGATTTCAAACATCCAACATTTAAAAGTACTTTTAAAGAAATATAACAAAAGAGAATATTTGATTCACATAACAAATGAAGTTATCACAACAAATCTATTTCTGCCTTGAAAAATAAACCAACGTTTTAAGAGTTTAAAATGTAAACAGATACGAGCATTAGTGAAAATATTCACAAAAAAAAAATTTAAAAAACAAATCATTTGATACAATATTAAAGTAAAAACCAAGATATTTTTTTTACGAAATTTCAGAATGAGCATGAACTGCATGATACTTTAAATTATCTTTACGAGAGAAAGTTTTCCCACATTCTTGACAAATAAAGGGACGTTCTCCAGTGTGCTTTCTCAAATGTCTTTCCATTTTAGATTTATCAACTATGGAATAGGGACATTCATTGCAAATATATACACGAAATCTTTGCCCCAATTCATTGTTTCTTGATCTAACTGAATAATTTTCTGCAGTAGAAGTCCACACATTATGTCCTAGGAAGGAATGGTTTTATATAAAGTAGTTAAAAGAAAATAAAATATATCATATCTCACATTTAGAAAACAGCATATGCAAAAATTTCAGCTTATTAAATATACTTCATAGCTTTTACCTTTGCTGCATTAAAATCAAACAAAAATACTTTAAAAAGGGTTAAAATATGTTTCCAAATTCAAAGATAAATTTAAAAAATGAATTCATACAATATAGAATCCAAACAATTAAATCTTAAAGTGGGATGAGAAATGACAAAATAATAGCTTTTAATAAATAAATGTAGAGAAAATATTTTGAACGGATTGAAATGGACTATTTTTAAATTAAAATAGAAATCATAAAAAAGAATTTCTGGTACGTGAGGTAGGCAGGACAATTGGGAAAGTAAAATGTAAGGTGGCTACTCACTAGGCATTGCTTACCAGAGGCTGCGGTGATGGATGCGAATAAGATTGATGAAAAGAAGAGAGTGCTCATTGAAGAGAGAGAGAGGATATGGTTACTTTGTGGGTGGGAACAAATTATTGGCACCATGCTAAACTAATGAATGCGAAAAATCATGAATCAAGTGTTTCAAATTTTATGGTTTGCCGTCGACTCAAAAAGGTTTACCTTCTGTTTATAACTACTTCAAACCATAGTTTTACAATTAAAGTTATCTATAATAATTAAAAAGTGAAAATAACTAAACATGTCAGGTGGGAAAACATTGTTTTGACTCTCCTAAAGAGTGCCAATTTTCACATTCGTTAGCTTAGAATGGTGTCGACAAAATGATATAGGTCAAGGTGATAATGAGGAGTTTTCGAAGGAATCAAAGTCCCTGTTGGTGAGAAAAGCGCATTATTGGATTCATTATGCATGGAGTTTGTGTAAATGCAATTGGATTGCTAGCGATTGTCTGCATCTGAGCTCTACAGGGGTGAAAATGGTTAGTGGTTTGCTTTTTGGGGCTTTAGAGTCGATTTAAGGATCAGGCATCAAAAAGATGGCATTTATTTGGGTATTATTAAAAATGGAAATAGGGTGTCTAATAAGAGTAGTAGCTTTATCAGTTCATCTACATCTTCCCCAAGTTCAATGATGAAAATTCCCCCTCTCCCCCAAATAATTTTCTCAACCCTCTTTTATTTTTTATATTCAACTCTCTTTTTTATTTTATTTATTTTTTAAAAATATTTTTTCTTTATTTATTTTTAATTATTACTTACTAATATTATTATTTTATTAGAAAAGTTTGGACTTTTAATGACATGCAAACACACACAAACTAAATAAATAAATGAAATAAAATATAAACAGTATAAAATAAAATAAATAATTTAAATTAAAAATAAATCAATAAATAAATCTAAGTAAATAAATTAAAAAAAAAATTTATATGAACTTTGACATCTTGAATTCAAATTACGTTTTTCGCAATCACGAGTGTGTGTGTGTATGTAGGCATGTGTGTTTATGTGTGTGTGGGGGTATGTGTTTTTGTGCATAGGGGGTATGTGTGTGTAGGTATGTGTGTGTGTCTGTGTGCAGGTATGAGTGTGTGGGTAGTTGTGTGTATGAGTGTTTGTGTGTGGTGGGGAATGTGTATGTGTGTGTAGGCATATGTGTTTGTGTCTGTGTGCATGCATGAGTGTGATGAGTGTGTGGATAGTTGGGTGTAGGTGTGTGTGTATGTGTAGGTGCCTGTATGTATGTGTAGGTGTATGTATTTGTGTGTGCGTGTGTGTAGTTGTGTATGTATGCACGTGTGTGTAACATATGGATGCAACCTGGAGACGGTTTTCGCTAGAGGAGCAGCATCGTGAGGAGCCGGTCGACGGTGATGGTGCGGAGGGTGCTGGTGGGAAAATAAAATGATAGCACATTAAAACAGTCAAGTGAGAACAATAAGCAATCGTGATTGCTCAAAAAATAAAAATCCCCCCCCCCCCCCCGTAGAGAATAATACAAAGGAAAATCCCTCTTGTAGCACCACAGGTGTGCAAATCTGGGCCTGCAAACATTGTATCATTGCTTCACTAGTCAAAATTTTGCCGATTGTAAAAGAAAAATTACTAATAGGAACCCAGAAGTGAAGTCAGACATTTAAAAAAGATCATAAATATCCTCAATCTTTTGAAGCACAAATTGAACAAAATACTTAAATTCGGATTTTCTCCTGAGTAGTCACTCCTCCACATAGGAAATAATCACAAAATTCTTTTAAGTAAACGCTGCAAGAGAATTAGGTATTAATGTCAAAATTTCAAAATTAGAGTCAATAATAAAATCAAGCACATCTTAAAATTAATAACAGAAAATTCCAGATTTATTTTAAAACAGAAATTTCAAAGTCCACTTTCCAATTTTACAGTCACTTTTTTACATTTCTCAAAAGTTCATTTCATTTCAAAAATATGTTTTGTATTAACAATCTTAAGTACTGGACGGAACACTTTAAAACAAACTCGTTGATTACTAGTACTGTAATATACCATAACATTTTTGACTGAGCAGATTTTTTTTTTCCAAAGAAATTATTTAGCAGATTTCAAACATCCAACATTTAAAAGCACTTAAAAGTATTTTTAAAGAAACATAACAAAAGAAAATTTGATTTGCATAACAAATGAAGTTATCATAAATCTATTTCTGCCTTAAAAAACAAACCAATGTTTTGAGACTTGAAAATGAAAAGAGATACGTGCATTAGTGAAAACATTCACAAAAAAAAAAAATCATTTTGATACAATATTATAGTAAAAAAGAAAATATTTTCATAAAATTTCTGAATGAGCATGAACTGCGTGATACTTTAAACTATCTTTACGAGAGAAAGTTTTCCCACATGCTTGACAAATAAAGGGACGTTCTCCAGTGTGCTTTCTCATATGTCTGTTCATCATACCTTTGTGAATAATGGTATACGAACATTCATTGCAAACATACACACGAAATCTTTGCCCCAATTCATTGTGTCTTGCACTAACTGAATAATTTTCTGCAGTAGAAGTCCACACATTACGTCCTAGGAAGGAAAGGTTTTATATGAAGTAGTTAAAAGAAAATAAAATATATTATATTGCATATTTAGAAAACAGCATATGCAAAAATTTCAGATTACTTATTAAATATACTTCGTAGCTTTTACCTTTGCTGCATTAAAATCAAACAAAAATACTTTTAAAAAGGTTAAAATATGTTTCCAAATTCTAAGAAATTAAAAAAAAAAAAAAATTAATACAATATAGAATCCAAACAATTAAATCTTAAAGAAGAATGAGAAATGACAAAATAATTGCTTCTAATAAAAAAATGTCCTGGAGAGATAATGTTTTGAAAGGATTGAAATGGACTATTTTTAAATTAAAATGGAAATCATATAAAAGAATTTCTGGTACATGAGGTTGGCAGGACAATTGGGAAAAGTAAAATGTAAGGTGGCTAGGTCTTGCTTACCAGGGGCTGCAGTGACTGATACAAATAAGACTGATGAAAAGAAGGGAGTACTCATTAAGCACACACACACAGGATATGGTTACTTTGTGGGTGGGAACAAATCATCAGCACCATAACTAAACTAATGAATGCGAAAAATCATGAATCGAGTTTTTCAAATTTGATGGTTTGCTGTTGACTCAAAAAGGTTTACCTTCTGGTTATAACTAATTCAAACCATAGTTTTACAATTAAAGTTATCTATGATAATTAAAAACAGTGAAAATAACTAAACGTGTCAGGTGGAAAAACATTGTTTTGGCGCTACTGAAGAGTGCCAATTTTCACATTCGTTACTTTAGAATGGTGCCGACAAAATGATATAGGTCAAGGTGATAATGAGGATTTTTCGAAGGAATCAAAGTCCCTGTTGGTGAGAAAAGCTTAGTGCTGGATTCATTATGCTTGGAGTTTGTGTAAATGCAATTGGATTGCTAGCGCTTGTCTGCATCTGAGCTCAATAGGGGTCAAAATGGTTAGTGGTTTGCTTTTTGGAGCTTCAGAGTTGATTTAAGGATCAGGTATCAAAAGGATGGCAATTATTTGGGCATTATTAAAAATGGAAATAGGGTGTCTAATAAGAGTAGTAACTTTATCAGTTCACCTACATCTTCCCCAAGTTCAATGACGAAAATTCCCCCTCTCCCCCAAATAATTTTCTCAACCTTCTTTTATTTTTTATATTCAACTCTCTTTTTTATTTTATTTATTTTTTAAAAATATTTTTTCTTTATTTATTTTTAATTATTAATTACTAATATTATTATTGTATTAGAAAAGTTCGGACTTTTAATGGCATGCAAACACACACAAACTAAATAAATAAATGAAATAAAATATAAACAGTATAAAATAAAATAAATAATTTAAATTAAAAATAAATCAATAAATAAATCTAAGTAAATAAATTTAAAAAAAAATTTATATGAACTTTGACATCTTGAATTCAAATTACGTTTTTCGCAATCACGAGTGTGTGTGTATGTAGGCATGTGTGTTTATGTGTGGGGGGTATGTGTTTTTTGTGCGTAGGGGGTATGTGTATGTGTGTGTAGGCATGTGTGTTTGTGTCTGTGTGCAGGTATGAGTGTGTGGGTAGTTGTGTGTATGAGTGTTTGTGTGTGGTGGGGAATGTGTATGTGTGTGTAGGCATATGTGTTTGTGTCTGTGTGCATGCATGAGTGTGATGAGTGTGTGGATAGTTGGGTGTAGGTGTGTGTGTATGTGTAGGTGCCTGTATGTATGTGTAGGTGTATGTATTTGTGTGTGCGTGTGTGTAGTTGTGTATGTATGCACGTGTGTGTAACATATGGATGCAACCTGGAGACGGTTTTCGCTAGAGGAGCAGCATCGTGAGGAGCCGGTCGACGGTGATGGTGCGGAGGGTGCTGGTGGGAAAATAAAATGATAGCACATTAAAACAGTCAAGTGAGAACAATAAGCAATCGTGATTGCTCAAAAAATAAAAATCCCCCCCCCCCCCCCGTAGAGAATAATACAAAGGAAAATCCCTCTTGTAGCACCACAGGTGTGCAAATCTGGGCCTGCAAACATTGTATCATTGCTTCACTAGTCAAAATTTTGCCGATTGTAAAAGAAAAATTACTAATAGGAACCCAGAAGTGAAGTCAGACATTTAAAAAAGATCATAAATATCCTCAATCTTTTGAAGCACAAATTGAACAAAATACTTAAATTCGGATTTTCTCCTGAGTAGTCACTCCTCCACATAGGAAATAATCACAAAATTCTTTTAAGTAAACGCTGCAAGAGAATTAGGTATTAATGTCAAAATTTCAAAATTAGAGTCAATAATAAAATCAAGCACAACTTAAAATTAATAACAGAAAATTCCATATTTATTTTAAAACAGAAATTTCAAAGTCCACTTTCCAATTTTACAGTCACTTTTTTACATTTCTCAAAGGTTCATTTCATTTCAAAAATATTTTTTGTATTAACAATCTTAAGTACTGGACGGAACACTTTAAAACAAACTCGTTGATTAATAGCACTGTAATATACCATAACATTTTTGCCTGAGCAGATTTTTTTTTTCCAAAGAAATTATTTAGCAGATTTCAAACATCCAACATTTAAAAGCACTTAAAAGTATTTTTAAAGAAACATAACAAAAGAAAATTTGATTTGCATAACAAATGAAGTTATCATAAATCTATTTCTGCCTTGAAAAACAAACCAATGTTTAGAGACTTGAAAATGAAAAGAGATACGTGCATTAGTGAGAACATTCACACAAAAACAAAATCATTTTGATACAATATTATAGTAAAAAAGAAAATATTTTCATAAAATTTCTGAATGAGCATGAACTGCGTGATACTTTAAACTATCTTTACGAGAGAAAGTTTTCCCACATGCTTGACAAATAAAGGGACGTTCTCCAGTGTGCTTTCTCATATGTCTGTTCATCATACCTTTGTGAATAATGGTATATGAACATTCATTGCAAACATACACACGAAATCTTTGCCCCAATTCATTTCTTCTTGAACTAACTGAATAATTTTCTGCAGTAGAAGTCCACACATTACGTCCTAGGAAGGAAAGGTTTTATATGAAGTAGTTAAAAGAAAATAAAATATATCATATCTCACATTTAGAAAACAGCATATGCAAAAATTTGAGCTTATTAAATAAACTTCGTAGTTTTTACATTTGCTGCATTAAAATCAAACGAAAATACTTTCAAAAGGGTTAAAATATGTTTCCAAATTCAAAGATATTTTTTTAAAAAAATGAATTCATACAATAGAATCCAAACAATTAAATCTTAAAGAAGGATGAGAAATGACAAAATCATTGCTTCTAATAAATAAATGTCCTGGAGAGAAAATGTTTTGAAATGGACTATTTTTAAATTAAAACAGAAATCATGTAAAAGAATTTCTGGTACGTGAGGTAGGAAGGACAATTGGGAAAAGTAAAATGTAAGGTGACTAGGTATTGCTTACCAGGGGCTGCGATGACGAATGCAAATGAGATTGATGAAAAGAAGGGAGTGCTCAATAAACACAAAGGATATGGTTACTTCGTGGGTGGGAACAAATCATCGGCATCATGCTAAACTAAAGAATGCGAAAAATCACGAATCGAGTTTTTCAAATTTGATGGTTTGCCGTCGACTCAAAAAGGATTACCTTCTGGTTATAACTACTTCAAACCAGTTTTACACTTAAAGTTATCTATAATAATCAGGGCCGGATTTGGAAGTGTGGAGGCCCCGGGGCAACGAAGGAGTGGAACCCCTAATCAGGGTTCGAAAAAATCATCATATTTTCGAAAATATCCGATACTTTGATATATATCCAAATATTTCGACATATATGTATATATCCGATATTTTCGATCAGCACTTTAATAGTTAATTATAGGGGTTTAATTTATAGGTGGAAAAAAAACGTAAAATTTGTTGACCTTTGAGAGTTAGGATATTTTGTAAAAATGTTATTGCGGGGGCTCCTTTGCTGTGGAGGCCGCCCCCCCCCCCCCCCGAGGCAGTAGCTCCACCTGCGCTCCCCTAAATCTGGCAATGATAATAATTAAAACAGTGAAAGAACTAAACGTGATAGGTGGAAAAACATTGTTTTGGCTCTTCTGAAGAGTGCAAATTTTCATTCGTTAGTTTAGTAAAGTGCCGACAAAATGATGTAGGCCAAGGTGATAATGAGGAGTTTTCGAAGGAATCAAAGTCCCTGTTGCAAGGTTCATACTCTTCCAGACAAAATTAATTTCAGGAGTTTTCAGGAGTCAAAAGCAAAATTTTCAGGAGTAATAACACGAGCAGTTTTTATAAGAAAATTAGTTTCAGTAACATCTAATCTACTTTGCTGTCAAAATTTAAAAATAAATTTTTTTTTTAATGTATTATGTTTTTGATTGATGAGTAATTTTTTTTTCACACACTATTCAATCAAAAAAATAATAATAAAATAAGAATTAAAAATTGGAGTCAAACATTTGAAAATAACAGGAATACACAAAATATTAACAAAGTCCCAATAAATTCAGTATTAACTCTTCTTACAGAGTTTTATTTTGGCACTTAATATATCAAGGTCTATTTCAACCTTTTTTCGTGCATCAAATTTTTCATTAGCTTTGTGCCTTAAAGCATTACTTTTACAGATACAGGAAAGGTCACTGACCTTTTCTGAGTATTCATCTGAAGATTTATTCAGTTCCTAAATGTCAATTTCCAGACACTTAATTTTAACACCACTATTAAACTTCCTCCATTAAACACGCATTTACCGCACGGCATATTATCAATACTTAATATACTACAAAATAGCACTAAAGAAAATACGCTTAATAGCTGTTAACATGAAACCTAGCACATGCTCTTGGTTTCATTCTCTAGTGGCAGTTACATCAATAAAGATAATGGGTATGTTCAGACAAAGTAACTGCTCAGTCGGTTAGAACAAACTGCATTTCTTTGCGAAAAGCACTGGGTGCTCTGTATAATACAAGAATTTTGATTGACTGCCAGCGATTCAATATGGCCAACTAAACGGACACGACATGAAATTAAAATTAGCGATTGTTAAAGTTTTATTTTGAGATTGATGAAGCACTTATACCAGTCAAAATTATTTGCAGGAGGAAAGGGGGAAAATCAGGAGGTTAAAACAAAAATTCAGGAGTTTTAAGGACCCTTAGAAGAAAAAATTAAATTTCAGGAGTTTTTCAAGATTTTCAGGAGGCGTACAAACCTTGCTGTTGGTGAGAAAAGCGCAGTATCGGATTCATTATGCATAGAGTTGGTGTAAATGCAATTGGATTGCTAGCGATTGTATGCATCTCAGCTCAATAGGGGTCAAAATGGTTAGTGGTTTGCTTTTTGTGGCTTCAGAGTCGATTTAAAAATCAGGTATCAAAAGGATGGTAATTATTTGGGTATTATTAAAAATGGAAATGGGGTGTCTAATAAGAGTAGTAACTTAATCAGTTCATTTACATCTCAGGCTGTCAAAAAAAAAAAGCAATTTGTGCGTACTTAAGGTTTACTATATCAATGCTCACAATATTAGGAACAAGATGAAGAATTGAAAAGCGTAATTATAGATGAGAAGTTGGATGTTGTTGGAATTATCGAGACATGGGACACCGAGAATGATGCAAGCTTATTATGGAGGCTCTCTACAGTGTGTTTTCTCTTATGTCGTGCCATTACACAACATTTATTATTTTCCAGTATATGGACATTCATTGCAAAGATATACACGAAATCTTTTCCCCAACTCATTGCTTCTTGAGGTTATTGAAAAATTTTGCACAGTTCATACGTTATTTCATAGGAAAGAAAGTTTTCACTAGAACTTTAAAGAAAAATACACAGAAAATGAAAATCATCAAAAGAGCATAGGCAAGATTTTCAGTTTATTAAATATACTTCATAGCTTTTATCTTTACTGGGTTTAAATTAAACAAAAATACTATATATATATATATATATATATATATATATTGAAGTTCAGAGACATAAATATTTTTAAGAATGATTTTATAGAATATAAAATCCAAACAATAATAATACTAAACAATAGAAATAATAAAGTTTAAAAAATGATGACAAATGACACACTAATGGCTTTTAATGAATCAACGTCTTGGAGGGAAAATGTTTTGAAACAATTCGAATGGACTCCTTTCTAATAAAAATAGAAATTACATAAAAGCATTTATTTTCAAATCTTAATACATATGAATAAATAAAAATCAGTCTCACAAATACAGTAAAAAGCATTCTTACAGAAATAAGAAAGAAAAATTGATTAGTATAACAAATGTCCCGTTATCATAAAAAAACAATATCCATCTTGGAATGCTTCAAGATTTGAAAATGTGAAGAATTATGTGCATTACTGCAAAAATTTCTGAAAGAAAAAAAACATATTGCAGAAAAAGGTAATGCAAAAAAATTCTTCACGCAGTTAGTAGATAAAAGTAAAAGTATTTAAAACTTTATTTCAATGTATTTGACAGAAATGCATGCATGAAATTATTTAAATGATGATACACCTACAAACAATAATACAGCTTTTTCACCCACATTCAACAGTAATTGAGGCTCCAGTTCAAAAGTTCAGAAAATTTGAACAGTAAAATACTGACGAATGATGTTATTTGGATAAATAGTATTGCTAATACAAACTAAAAATTCATTGGCAACATACAATTTCTAATTACTTTTCTTGGGAGCTCCTATATCTTAATATAGAAGAAAATCGCTCTAGCTAGCTTATCAATATTTCTCAGCAACAAAAAAAAAGTAATAACAAACATAAGTTGTACTATTACTTCAATCATTGAAATTTTGTTCTAGAAGAAGGAAAAATTTTAAATACAAATGGTGAAGCCAGCCCTGTGAAAGATGGATGTCCCAAAGCTGCTGGATAGAGCAAATTGCACATAGCAAATAAGCACAAAATTCCGTTTAGTAAGCACTGCAAGATAATCATACCTTAAAGTCAAAATTTTAAATAAGTATTAGGAATAGCATACATAACTCACTACTTAAAATGAGTAACGTAGGAAATTTCTGGTTCATTCTAGAACAGAAATTTCAAAGTTTGTTTTCGAGTAATGCAGGTACTTTTTTAAAAAATATTCAAGAATCAATTTTGTTTCAAAAATATCTTTTGTATTTACAATCGTCTTGAGTATTGGTAGTATGGATCATTTTAAAACAAAATTTTTTATTACTAGCAATGTAATCCATAATATTTTACAAGTTTAGCAGATCTTTCCTTTCGACAAATTATTCAGCAAATTTCAAACCTCCAACACTAAAAGGCACTTTCAAAGAAATATAACAAAAGTAAATTTGGTTTGCATGACAAATGAAGTTATGATAACAAAACTGCTTTTGCCTTGGAAAAAGAGTCAATGTTTCCAGGCTTTAAAATGTGAGGAAATATTTGCATTAGTACAAAAATTCACGAAAAAAATCATTTTGTACATTATAGGGAAAAACTAAGACATTTTTATAAAATTTCTGAATGAGCTTGAATTGTGTGATATTTTAAACCATCTTTACGAGAGAAAGCTTTTCCACATGCTTGACAAAGAAAGGGACGTTCTCCAGTGTGCTTTCTCGTATGTCTTTCCATCATACCTTTATTAAATGTAGTGTATGAACATCTGTTGCAAACATATACACGAAATCTTTGCCCTAATGCATTGCTGCTTGAACTAACTGAATAAATTTCTGCTGTAGAAGTCCTCTTATTTCCTAGGAATGAAAGTTTTTATTTGAAATAATTCAGAGAAAATAAAATACATAATGATACATCACATCTAATGTTTAGAAAAAAAGTACATGCAAGAATTTCAGGTAAGTAAATGTACTTCATAGTTTTTGCCTTTACTGTATTAAAAGCAAACAAAATCACTTAAAAAAAGCAAAATATATACTTTAAAATTCAAACCCCTATTTTTTTAAAACTGAATTCATATAATATAGAATCCGAATAATAACTAATTAACAAATTAAAAACATAAAGAAGGATTACAACTCACAAACCAATAGCTTTCAATGAATAAATTTCCAGAAGGAAAAATATTTTGAAATGATTCAAAGACTTTTTTTAAATTCAAAGTAAAATTATACATAAGCATTTATTTTCAAACTGATATACATGTTTATGAATAAAATTAGATGACTAAGTGTACACAAATACACTTAGAAGCATTTCTAAAAAAATGTTAACAATAGAAAAATTAATTTATGTGACAAGTGGACAGTTTTCATAAAGCTACTGCTTCTGTCTTGAAAAATAAACATATATTTGAAGATTTAAAACATAAAGAAATACATGTATTACTGCAAAAATTCATGAAAAAAAAAGAGTAAAGATACAAAGGCAGAGTGTATAATTCAGTTCTTCAGGCAGCTAGCAGATACAAGTAACAATATTTAGAATTTTATTTCAATGTTCACTAACAGAAATGTATACATGAAATTATTTAAATAATGATATACCTATAAACAATAATACCGCTTTCTCACCCACATCCAACAGTAGTGACTCCAGTTTAAAAATCCAGAAAATTTGAATAGTAAAGTATTGATGAATTTTGTTTGAAGTATCTAAGTTATTTGGATTAATAGTATTATTACAACTAATTAAAAATTTATCGGCAGCATACAGGTTCTAATTACTTTTCCTCGAATCTTTTGAAAGATTTGCAGTTACTTGAAACAGCTGTTCATTGGCACCGACTAATGTAGCACTGTCAGTCACTTACTTCTTTTCTTCACAGAACGCAAGTTCCTGTCAGTATTTTGAACTCAACTGCTACAGTGTACTCAGTACATGGACCACACTATGCATTTGCCGCTGTGCCAAATGCGATAAGATTGTAATTTTGGGGTAAAAAATTGTCCTGTGGCAAATTTATTGGCAAACAGAATATTCTTCGAAATTTCCAAAGAAAAAAACCCTCCCTGATCCTTAAAAGATCGTCAAAAATTCCAAAGAATGAAAAAAATACTGATAAGTGTCTAATTTATCTTAAGTGGCTTCTTACATCTTAATATAAAAGAAAATCACTGCTTCTTTAAAGTATATAAGTCAGCGCTTGCATTTAATATTCTATAAAATCATACTCTGTTCTCTGATTAAATATTTCCAAAGACAAAAAATACATTAAAATCAGTTAAAAGTTAGTCTTTGGCTAAGACTTTTGCCATTTAGCTAATAATTTTTTAATTTAGCTAATTTACTGGGTAATAATTTGAAATCCTCAGCATGCACGCCCTCTGCAATACAAAACAGTTTTTCCACATTTCCTATATCTTAATATAAAAGGAAATTGCTTTAGCTAGCTTATCTATATTTCCCTTGAAAAAAAAAGGAATAACAAACTAAATTGCACTATGACAATAATCATTAAATTTTGTTCTAGGTGTACAAAAAAATTCAAATACGAAAGGCAAAGCCAGTACCGAGAAAGATAGATATCCTGAAACTTTTGAATACCAAATTGCCTAAAATACTTAATCCAATAGCGGGTTAACAGGTTTGGAGGCCAATCACAATGCACTACAGGACGCCCTTTGTCTATCACAGAACAAAGTAATAAATTTTATCACATGCATTTTTTTGTAACCGCTATGGGACCCTTCGCAACTGACATTTGCCATATGGTAAATCTGCCACTGCTTAAATGTAGGTTTTGTCCAAAGTACAATCCCTCTTACACATAGTACACAATTCCATTTAGTAAGCACTGCAAGAGAATCATACCTTAAAGTCAAAGTTTTAAATAAAAATCAGGAATAGCATCGATCAATACATAAAATGAATAACATAGGAAATTTCTGGCTCATTTTACACTTTAGTTTTTGAGTTATATAGATACTTTTTTTACAATACTCAAGAGTTAATTTTATTTCAAAAATATTTTTTGTATTAACAATCTTCTTGAGTACTGGTAGGAACATTTTTACACAAAAATGTTCATTATGAGCAAAGCAAACTACAGTACTTGATGAGTTCAGCAGACTTTTTGTTTTAGAAAGTTATTCAGCAAATTTTAAACCTCCAAAAATTGAAAGCACTTTCAAAGAAATATAACAAAAGTAAATTCAATTTATGTAACAAATGAAGTTATGATAACAAAACTGCTTATGTCTTGGAAAAAGAGCCAATGTTTCAAGACTTTAAAATGTGAAGCAATATGCAAAATTCGTGCAAAATTCAAAATTCGCATCGGTGCAAAATTCAAAAAAAAAAAAAAAAACATCATTTTGTACAATGTTACGGCAAAAACCAAGATATTTTTATAAAATTTCTCGATGAGAATGAGTTGTATGATACTTTAAACTCTCTTTACGCGAGAAAGCTTTTCCACATGCTTGACAAACGAATGGACGTTCTCCGGTGTGCTTTCTCACATGTCGTTCCATCATACATTTATCAACTGCAGTGTATGAACATTGGTTACAGACATATACACGACAGTTTTGCCCCAATACGTTGCTTCTTGAACTAACTGAATAAATTTCTGCTGTAGAAGTCCTCCTGTTATTTCCTAGGAATGAAAGTTTTTATTTGAAATGATCCAGAGAAAATAAAATACACCATGATATATAACATATAATGTTTAGGAAAAAAAGTGCATGCAAGAATTTCAGGTTAGTAAATGTACTTCATAGCTTTTACTTTTACAGTGTAAAAATCAAAAACTTAAAATTCAAAAATTTATTTTTTAAAACTGAATTTGTAGCGTGCAATATAGAATCTAAACACAATAACAGCAATAATTAACAAATTAAAAATAAAACCATAAAGAAGGATTACAACTCACAAACCAATAGCTTTCAATGAATAAACTTCCAGAAGGGGAAAAACATTTTGATTCAAATAAGACTTTTTTAAAATTCAAAGCAAGATTATATAAGAGCATTTATTTTCAAACTGATGTACACGTTTATGAATAAAATTTGACGTCTTACAAATACACTTAGAGGCATTTCTATAGAAATATAACAATAGAAAAATTGATTTATGTAACAAGTGGACAATTATCATAAAGATACTACTCCTATTTTGAAAAATTTACCAATGTTTTGAGACTTAAAATGTGAAGAAATACATGTATTACTGCAAAAATTCATGAAAGAAAAACAATGAGTGAAGATACAAAGGCAGAGTGAGAACTCTTCAGGCAGCAAGCAGACACAAGTAAAAGCATTTAGAATTTGGTTCCAATGTTGCATAACGGAAGTGCCAACATACTATTATTTGAATGACCATACACCTTTAACCCATTTGGGACAAACAACATGTCTTTGCGTCAGCCCTAGGTGGTTCTTCTGAGACGAAAAATGCATCCGTGCGTTACAGTAAGTAGTATGCAGCTGGCCTAATGACGGTATTGTGAATTTTGGATTTGGAACGAAAAATTTACTATTGCATGACATGGCATTACTTATCCATGTTCCGTTCAAATGATTGCTCCCCTGCATTAGTATTTCTCTGTCTGACGTCAGATTGGGGTCTGTCAAGTGTCTGTGATTTATTGGATTTCGTGAAAGAAAATATAAACATGTGCTCGCAAGTGAGAAGGGAAACGTATACTCATTTTGAAGTAGCTCTTTCTAGTTTCGGTTCCATTTATAATGGCATTGGAGGGGAGATATTCTAGCAAGGGGTTTTACTTTTGTGTTCATTTGGTAGCCATGGTGAACACGTTATCTTTCCGAGGAGGAAATATCTAAATTTATGACTGATCCATCAATGAATCTGTTGGCCAACAATGAAACAACTATAAATTATTTTTATTGGAGTTCTTCATACAATTGTTACTTTCAAAAATGATACACTGAAAAAGAAGGCAAAGAACTTAGAAGGAGATGCGTTGTTCGCTCGAAGCAAAATAAAAAACGTTGTTCGCTCGAAGCACAATAAAAAACGTAACACAATCTATAAGTATAAAATGCGCATTAATCAGTGCTTTGAAATTTTTCATGCGGTTTAAAATATTAATTGTTACAATACTCTTCAAGTATTTCATAATATTAAGCGCAAATATTTTTCCTGTTTTGTAGAAAATATATTGTTTAATTTTGGTACTTTTAGTTATTGTAAAAAACAATATATTTTGCATTTTTATTGTTAAATATCAATTATTTTCATCCAATTTTTAGTTATGATTGAAATTTTGATATATTTTATCATATATTAAAAATGGCTTCTTTTCTGCTTGAAGTATACATTTTATCCATTATTATGTATGTGTACTTTCCGAAATTGCGTATTAGGCTTAGCGGGAGAAATTGCCCCGGCCTGTGCGCACAGTCCGCGTGTAACAGCTGCCGTCCTGAGGGAGCGCTATCTTCTGCGAACTACCGTCCCGAACGAGTTAAACAAAGAGAGATTTTTCACCCACTTCCAGAAGTGACTAGTTTCGAAATCCAGAAATTTTGAGTAGTAAAATCTTAACGAATTGTGCTCGTATCATTTAAATTATTTGGATAAATATTATTTTTTTACTCAAATTTAATAAATTATTCGCAGCAAACACTTTCAATTACAGGGTGGCGACAGGAACTGTAAAAAAAAAGTTCCCTGACTTTTCCCTGATTTAGTTCACCAAATTTCCCTGATTTACGTTAACAATGATAATGGTTTCCTTTCTTTGCTCTACTTGAAATCTATTGTATGTTTGTATAAAATGCAGTATTTTAAACGTTTTAAGTTGTGTAAAGTTGATGAACTAAAGATATATTTTTAAAAAATGCTACTTTTTTAACAAAATGATAAAAAAAAACATATCAAGTCAATTTTTTTGGAAAAAAAAAACTACAAAACAGTATATTAAAATTTTCTACATGCAAAGATTATAGAAAATTTTAAAAAAGTACTTTACTTCCAGAAACCACTTAGCACCAGAATTTTAAGAAACTATTAAAATCACTCTTAAAAACATATGTATTTATTGTAAAACTAAAAAGTAATTGAAATTATTTTGAACTAAATTTTCAAACAGTACAATAATTGTTGCAAGAATAACAAGTAATAGTTAAAGAATAGAAGTAATGTAGTTATTCTTATATAACTAATTGACATATTTATGCAAAACAGATGAAATCTTTTGACATTTATTCATGGGGAGCTTTTCTCTAATCAAGAACATAGGTTTTAATGAATGAATACAGCATTTTAACATTAAAAAATAAAGATATTTAATTAAGTACACAAGTTAACTCTATTTCAAATGATTTAAGTATGTAACAAAAAAAAATCTTATATTGCTTTTGTAAGAAACAACTTTGAAATGCAAGGAAAAAAAAGACATCAATCAATTTCAAAATATATAAAAGAAGAATACAACTTGGTTATAAAATAAAAGAATCATTTAAGTCTGAAGAAAAGAAAAGCTTTATAATCTACGCCGACAGAAAATAGTACAACGGTAAAAAACAAAGTTTTTTTGATTTAAAAATCAAATTTAGCAATTAAATTAAAAACATGAAGTAAAAACTTTTAAGCTTTTATCAGTATTAATTCAAAAACCAAAGATTTCTTCTTGAAATCGTGATTACAGTACGTTAATCAATGGAATAAAGGCAAAGGAGCTAAGGCATTAATGAAGGCTTCCTCTTTGCCTGTATGGTTGTTTATTTTACGTCGCATTGAAAGCGTGAAAGGAAATTTCAAGTTAGGTAAAATAAACAACCTAACAGACACAGAAGCAATCTTAGGAAGTTCATCCTGCGGTTAATAAGTAAGATTCAATACTTTGACGTGACGAAAAAAGATTTACAATTATGCGGGAGTGTATAATCACACATCATTAATTTTACTTTTTTTGAACAGATAATTGGCGCAAAATGCATAGGGAATTAGGATACTTAATTTTGTAAAGCAATCTTCATAAAATCAATTTTCCCTGATTTTTTGTTATTTTTTCGAAATTCCCTGATATTTCCCTGATTAATCAAGTTCACTGACTTTTCCCTCATCTCCCTGATCTGTCGGCACCCTGAATTACTTTCCTTCACAGATTTTGAAAGATTTGCAGTCATTAGGAAGACCTGTTCGTTTGCACTGAACTGACTGACATGGCAGTGTCAGTCATGTTGTTGATCGTTTGTGACATTCAGAATCTGCTAACAGGAAGCAAGTTTTGGTCAGTATTTGGAACTCAACTGCTACATCAGACTCTATATAAAAACTTCCTCATTTTCCTGGAGCGTGATGATAAAGAAAATCCGTTAAGCTTTCATCTGGTTTATCTGTATTTTTTCAGACAACAAATGGTAAAAAGAAACTAAATTTGTTTTTCTAATGCTTTACTTTTTGAAATTTTGTGTTAGGTCAATGAAAAGTTTCAAATATGAATAGAAAAGTCAGCAACATGAATATCCTGAAACTTTTGGAATGCAAATTGCAAAAAATACTTAAACCCACATAAAAAACAATTACACAATTCATTTTAACAAGTGCTGCAAGAGAATTATGTAGAACAGTCAAAATTTTAAAGTAGGGTCAGTAATAAGATTAATTACTACAGCGAAGCACTGTTTATATGTTTCTTTTTAATACGGTTTTATCAATCATATGTTTTTTTTTTTTTTTGGTCCCTGCAGAGTCTAATACACATTAAAGTATACCTATCATACATTTTTTTCATTTAAATGTTTTTTTCATTGGGTCCTTCAAAAACTTATCAACGATGCTTCACTGTATTTGAACTGAAAAACATAGGCAATTTTCAGTTTATTTTAGAATAAAATATTTCAAGTTCAATTCCCAATCATTCAGGCACTTTTTTTCATTTTGTTCAAACATTCATACTTTATTTCTAAAGTTTTTTTCTGTGCTAACAATATTGAATACTGTAAAGTACATTTTTAAAAAATTGTTACATAACTACTGTCTAACCACGGATTGTATGGAAAGGCAAACATCCGGTTTAGAGGAGGAAATGGACGCATCCATTAGATTTCAGGGATGTCCGATTTTGCAGATGCATGTTAGCCTCTAAATTAAGCAGAGTCACATTTAAATGAGCTGAACACGCGCATCAAAGTTTAACTTTTCTGCCTCATTCAGATAGACTATTCTTGACTGGACGTTTGCCA
Organism: Uloborus diversus; assembly: GCF_026930045.1. NCBI lineage: Eukaryota > Metazoa > Arthropoda > Arachnida > Araneae > Uloboridae > Uloborus > Uloborus diversus. Next base: position 249,252,855 of record NC_072731.1, read on the forward strand.
ATTCCATACAATCCATGGTCAAACTGTAACACTGTAAGAAATCTTTATGATTTCAGCAGATCTTTTGCTTTCAGAAAGTATTCAGCAGATACTGAGTATCCAACATAAATCATTTATACAATATTAACATTTTTATAAAATTTCTGAATGAGATTGAATTATGTGATACTTTAAATTATCTTTACGGGAGAAAGCTTTTCCACATGTTTGACAAATGAATGGACGTTCTCCGGTGTGCTTCCTCATATGTCTTTCCAGTTTGGATTTACTGACTGTGGTATGTGAACATTCATTGCAAACATATGCACGAAATCCATGCCCCAAGTCATTACTTCTTGAACTAACTGAATAACATTCTGCAGTAGATGTCCACATGTTATTTCCTAGGAAGAAAGTTTTTATTTGAAGTAATCTCAAGATAATAAAATACATTATGATACATCATATCTAATGTTTGGAAATTAACATAAACAAAAAGAATTTTCGGATAGGAAATGTACTTCGACGTTTTTACTTTTACTGTGTCGAAATCAAACAGAAATACAGTGAAGCATCGTTTATATGTTTCTCTTTTATACGTTTTTATCAATTATACGTTTTTTAAATTGGTCCCTGCGGACTCGAATACACATTAATTTTTACCTATTATACGTTTTTCCATTTGTGTGCTTTTTTCATACAGTCCCTTCAAAAACATATAAACGGTGCTTCTCTGTACTTCAAAAAAGCTAAAAATATATTTCAAAATTCAAAGATCATACTTGTTTTTTAAACAAATTTGCACAATATACAAGCTAAATAATGATAAAATATTAAGAGATATAAAAATAAAATCTCTAAGAGGGATGAAAAATCAAACAAATGGCTTTTAATGAAAAAATTTCCAGATGGAAAATTGTTATAAAATGATTTTGGATCGCAAATTGCAAAAAAATGCTTGAATCCCAAATTTTCTGCGGAGTACAACCACTTCAGCACATAGCCAATAATAAATTGTAAAATTCTTTTTAATAAGAGCAGAAAGAGAAGTATGTATGACACAAAATTTCAAAATTGGAGTTAATACAGTAGAAGACCGTTATAACGCACACCTTGGGAGCAGAGCTTTTGCGTTATACAGGTTTTTGCGTTACATAGATCATTTCAAATTTTGAAACTAATATTCAGAATATATCTATATATTAGCACTTCAGAATGAGTTTTATCTGCTATGAGTATTAAAGCACCAATATTACAATTAGTTATTCACAAATAAATATGTTTCACAATCAAAATCTTACACTTCTGCTAGCTTCATTGTTTGTATAACAGCTGCATTTTCAAGAGCCATCTGGTATTTTCTGTTTACTATGAGTACTCATTTTCAATTTAAAAGCTTTGAAATAAGATGGAAAGATGAAAAACTTTCAAAATTTAATTTGCCTAACAATCTTTATTTTTGCAAAGCAAAACAGAGGGATTTTTTTAAGCTCCAAAACCTATTGTTTTCTTCTGAAAATTAGTGCGGTTTATAGAGAATTGCGTTATATAGGTCGGCATTATAATGGTCTTCTACTGTAATAAGATGACTCTTTTTAAAATAAGTAACAGAAAGTTTCAGGTTCAATTTAACACAGAACTTTAAAGTCTACCACTTATATAAGTACTTTTTTACACTGCTCAAAAATTCATTTCATAGAATTCTTCTTAGTAAGTTTAGCATAAGAGCTTAGTTGAAAATCATACATTATAGTCAAAATTTTAAGTTAGAATTAGTAAAAACATAAAACATTATTTAAAATATATAACAATGGAAATTTCTGGATCATTTTAGAATAGAATTTTTGAAGTTAGTTTTTAAATCATACATTTTTTTTTTTTTTTTTACAATACTCAAGAATTTAATTTCAGTTCAAAAATATTTTTTGTATATTGACAATCTTCTTGAACACGGGAAAGAAAACTTTAAAAGAAAATTTTTAACTACTAGCACTGTAAATGATTTGACGTTTAGAGCAGATCTTTTTAGTAAGTTTAGGAATTTTCCAGCAGATTCCATATATTCAACATAATCCATTTTATACAATGTTAAAGGAAAACCAAGACATTTTATAACAATTTTGAGTGAGTATTGAATACATGAAACTTTAATCTTTCTTTACGAGGGAAAGCTTTTCCACATGTTTGACAAACGAATGGACGTTCTCCGGTGTGCTTTCTCATATGTCTTTCCATTATAGCTTTGTAAATAATGGTATATGAACATTCATTGCAAACATATACACGAAACGTTTTTCCCAATTCGTTGCTTCTTAAACAAACTGAATAATTTCCTGCTGTAGAAGTCCACATGTTATTTCCTAGGGATGAAAGTTTTTATTTGAAATGATTCAAAGAAAATAAAATACATTTTGGTACATCATGTTTAATAAAAGAAATATATATATATATATATATATATATATATATGTAGTCACTTTTGCACTTCCACTCTTACTAGCCTAAAGGAATTATTTCAATTCTTATCACACCTGATGTTTCAAAAATAGTATATGAAAGAATTTAAAGTTTGTAAATGTACTTCTCTTACTGCATTAAAATCAAACAATGATATCAACCAACAGGAATTTCGAAATTCGGACATATTTCTTTAAACAAATTTGCACAATAAAGAATCTAAACAATAATATCAATAATTAACAAATAAAAAACCTAAAGAAAAATGACAACTCACAAATTAATAGCTTCTAATGAATAAACTACATGAAGGAAAAATTACTTAAAATGATTACAATAGGCACCTTTTTTATGAAAAAGCAAGATTATATAAAAGTATTTACTTTCAAACTTTTATACACATGGATGAATAAAATTTAATATCTTAAAAATACAATTAAAAACATTTTCGAAGAAATATAACAAAAGAAAAAATTCATTTGTGTAACAAATGGACAGCATCATAACAAAACTCAGGGCTGTCCAAAAGGGGGGAGGGGGGTGCAAGTGGGGCAATCGCCTCGGGCGCCACAAAACGAGAGGACGCCCCTCATTTCATGTATCATAGATGCACAGTCATAGACACACAAAATAGAGAATCATTGCAATGATTCTCTATTTTTTTCCTAGAGCACAAAAATATTCCTTTCCCTCAGTCTCCAAAACACTCGTTTCCTTTGTATCATTGAAGCAGATGCAATTTCTGAGAATATAACTGCTTAGAATCAAGCAAAAGGCACTTCTCCTTTGTCTAGTTCTCACCAAATTTCTTGGCATTCTGTCCCTGCGTGCAACAAGAAAAAGTTTTAGGGGGGCAAATTCAAAGAACAAAAAAACAAAAACTATTTTTTTTTTATCTGATAGGAAAGGGGGGGTGGGGAGGTCTGGTCAAAATTTTGAATCTTTTAGTTTTAAAAACGAAACTTAAGACTTTCCTTGCAGATGCCATAACGAAAAAAGATAGACAGGTCTCAATGGAGATTTCTAGAGATTGAAGCCTTAAAAATGCGATTATAGGCCATGTTTATTGAAGTTAGGGTAAGGGCTTGGAGATTTTTTGATCGATTTTTTTTTAAACAAATAGATTGAAACCAAGTCCTTTCCCCCCCTGCAAGTTTTTGAAATTTAAGTTTCAAAAACGCAACTTCAGACAAATTTTGAAAATTCTATGAAAAGGAGGATCTGGAGCATTTCCCTGGAAATTTTTTCAAAATTATGGTCTAAAAATTTTTTTTGTAAGTGTCGTTTAAAAAACCCATTGCTTGTGATATTAAAAAAAGGCAGTATGGGGACTTTTGCCAGAATATTTTCTTTTCTTAAAATGCAATTGTAAGGCCATATTTCGAATAGGGTCAGTAATTTTTCGAAATAAAAGCTCCAAAAATGCAATTCTGAACGATTTTGAATGTTGTTGAGGGCTTTCCCCTAACTTACAAATATTTGATGCAAAAAAATAACATGTTTGTTTTTAACATATATGAAAGCTGGTATTCAGTTGATACAAGTAAAACCAAAAAAACTCTTGGAAATGAAGCATTGGATGACTCCAGATCGAAACTAATTTTGATGTAATTTACTGCAATAAATACATTTTCTATTTATATCAGTAAATTATTCATTCATGTTCTTAGTTTGATCAATATGTGTAACTAATTCAGTTTCAATTGTTCGTTTTTTATCTTGTGGGGTAACATTTTAATAGATAAATATTTAGATATTTAACATTTCCATTTTTTGAAAAGATTTGGGGTTTTAATATTTCACAAATATTAGAAACAGATTCATTGCTTGTGTTTTAATCTGTATTATACATAGCTCTCTGACTGTTCTCTTCATTAATGTGAAAAAATGCAAGTATGACACATTCACCCGTATGATGCACTGATGTTATAACTAACTGGGTGTCGTCATCTCTTCGGAGGGCCATGACAAAACTATTCCTGCCTCAGAAAATAAACCAGATTTATGTGCATTACTGCCAACGTTCATGAAAGACAAAAACATTTTAAAAAAGGCATCATGAGTTCACCTTCCAAGTTCACAATACCTTCCAAAGGCATTGTGACTCCAGTGTAAAAATCCATATAACATGAATAGATGAATTTTGCTTGAAGCGTCTAACTGGATTAATAGCATTTTCCGGATACAATAAATATTTAACAGCAAAAAACAATATCGCACTACTTTTCTTGGCAGCTTTTGAAAGATCTGTTTTTTGGCACAAACTAATCTTGCTTATTTACTGACATGAATCACATTTGTGATATTTAGAATACCCTCACAAGCAGAAAGTTTCTGTCATTAATTTAATTTTAACTGCTACAGTACTGGATTTCAGCTACTACATATAAATCAGTTTACCCCTATTTTCAAGTACGTAATAAGAAAGAAAATTCCGCTAGTTAGCTTATCTACACATCTATTAACAACAAATGGTAAACAGAAAATTAAGTTACGCTATTGCTTTCCTACTGAAATGTTGCTTACGGTAATAGAAAAAAAAAACAACTAGGATCGGCAAAAGCCTGAACCCTAAAATATCATACTGAAACTTTTGGATTGCAAGTTGCAAAAAATACTTGAAATCCCGTTTGTTTGTGAAGTACAATCATTCCTGCACATAGCCAATGCATAGTCTGCACAAACCATAATTATAATTCTTTTTAATCAGATATGCAAGAGATACATTATAGTAAAAATTACAGAATTAGAGTTCATAATAAGATCAATCCAAAGGTGATTGTGGCCTCAAGTAAAACTTTCTGCAGACAGTGTGAAATTTTCAGAAACTATCAGGAAGCTCCCCCCTTCCCAAATATGAAGTACAAAATCATTAAAATCGGGGGGGGGGGGGGGGGGGGCAGAGACATTTTCAAAGTTTTTTTTTTTTTAATAATTTTTCAGTTCTAAAATTCTTGCCAGCCCAAAAATTTTCAGAAACGACAACACAAAACTTTCGGATCAAATACCCTGGATCAATCACTATTTAAAATGAATAACAAAACTTCAGCTTCATTTTAGTACAGAATTTTTAAATCCATTTTCCAATTATATGACACCTTTTTACATACCTCAAAAATTTGTATTACGTTTTAAAAAAAATGCATTATTAACAATTAACTTGAGCATGGAAAAGAACACTTTGAAACAAAAACTTCATACACTAGCACTGAAACATGCTATAATATTCATGACTTTAGCAGATTCAGAAATTACATAGCAGATATTCAACATCCAACATAAACCATTTTATACAATATTAAAAGAGAAATCAAGATTTCTTTTTATGGACTTTCTGAATGAGCTTTAAATGCATGATACTTTAATCTCTCTTTACGAGAAAAAGCTTTGCCGCATGTTTGACAAACAAATGGACGTTCTCCGGTGTGCTTTCTCACATGTCTTTCCATTATGGCTTTGTTAATTATGGTATAGGGACATTCATTGCAAACATATACACGAGATCTTTGCCCCAAATCATTGCTTCTTGAACAAACTGAATAACATTCTGCAGTAGAAGTCCACACATTGCTTCCTAGGAAGGAAAATTTTTATTTGAAGTGATTCAAAGAAAATAAAATACATTTTGATTCATCATGTCTAATAAAAGAAAAGAATGTAAATAGGCACAAATTTGCAAATTTATTTTTCAAGCAAAAAGGTATTTTTTTCAATTTTGAGCACATCTAGTGTTTAGAAAATAACATAAACAAGAAATTAAGATAAGTAAATGTATATTCAGTAAATTACCGGCCCAATAGCCAGGGCTAAAACAGAAATACATGAAATTCACCGCCAGCTCAGTCATTTCCAGCCGAGGACTGCAGTTTCGTACTTATTAGCACTCATCAGCCCGGCATAGGAAAGTGACTGAGCTGGGGATGGAAAACCTCAAGGTCACGAGCTTCGGTCACTCGTCTGGTCTGTGCTAATTCTATATTAGCTACCAGTTTGTTTGGCACTCTTGGCTTCCTTTGAGGTTTTCCATCTCCAGCTCAGTCACTTTCCTATGCCTGGCTGATGAGCGCTAATAAGCGCGAAACTGCAGTCCTCGGCTGGAAATGACTGAGCTGGCGGTGAATTTCATGTAAGTAAATGTAGTTTATAGCTTTTACTTCACTAAAATCAAACAATAATATCAATCAAATATATTTCCAAATTCATACATATTTCTTTAAGCAAATTTTCACAATATAGAAACTAAACAATAATATCAATAATTAAAAAATAAAAAAGAATGAGGACAACTCAAACTAATATAAACTCCTTTTAAATTAATAAGCAATATTACATAAAAGCAATTATTTTTAAACTGTTATACGCATTGATGAAGATACTTAAAAAAATTTCAAAGAAATATAGTAAAAGAAAAATTTATTTATGTAACAGATGGACAGTATCATAATAAAACTGCTTCTGCCTTGGAAATTAAGTCGAAGTTGTAAGAGTTTAAAATGTGAAGAAATATGTGCATTTACTGCCAGTATTCATGAAAGAAAACAAAAGAAAAGCATCATAAACATACAATGGTCTAGTGCGAAATTCTTCAGGCAGCTAGCAGATACAAATAAAAACATCCAAGAATTTCTTATACAAATGTTAAAAAACAGAATTACATGCATGAAGATATTTTAATAATTATATTTACCCTCAAGCAATAAGAGCTTTCTCACTTACATTCCAAGAGTAACTGACTCCAGTGTAAAAGTCCAGAAAATTTGAAAAGTAGATAAAATATTAAAATTTGTTTCAAGCATCTGAAGTATTTGGGTTAACAGTATGTTTATCATACATCAAATTACCTGATTGTTTGTGACCTTAAGAATATCCTCACATAAAGAAAGTTCCTGTCAGTATTTTGAACTCAACTGCTACGGTGCACTCCATATAAATCAGTTTTGTCCCTTTTCTAGAATTTATTTAAAAAGATAATCCCACTAGCTAATCTATATTTCTCCAAACAACATAATATAAACAGAAACTAAAATTGTGCTATAGCTACACTAATTGAAATTTTGTTTTAGGTGAAAGAAAAATTAAAAATATGAGTAGTTAAGTATGACCCACAAAAGATTATGGATATGTTAAATATACTGGCTTCATAATCACATAAAATGCTCCAGCCTGACTTTCTTCAAAGTACAATCACTCAAAGTTTTCACCAAAGTAAATCACCCCTGCAGAAAGCTCATTTATATATATATATGGCTAATTATCGGAACTTGTTTTCCTAATTAGTCGAGGCGAAACCCCCTGCTTTTAGTTGGTCTTTTGACCATATTTAATGATTCCTCCACGGCTGATGAGCTCTGGATTCATACTTTATCTTTTCCTATTTAATAGCTATTTGCAATTTTCCTCTTTATCATCATTATTTTTATATAATTTGTTTAATATTTGGAATTTGGCTTGCATTTTTTATATTTACTTGGCTTTTTAGTTTTGCTGCGTTGCGCATCTATGGGTTTTTGGTGTGGTCTTTTCAATATTTTTCACTTTATTATATATATATATATATATATATATATATATATATATATATATATAAGTAAGCACTGCAAGATAGCACATTCATATGCTATGGTCAAAATTGTTAGATCAGAATATTTAATAAGATTGATTACTATTCAATATAAATAACATAACATAAACATAAAAATTTCTGGTTCATTTTAGAATTAAACATTTCAAGATCATTTTCCTTTTGTATACATTTTTTTACATTACAAAAACTCATCTTTGCATTATAACATTCTTGAATACTGGAAAGGACATTTTAAAACAAATTCTTAATTACTAGCACTATAATACGCGACAGACATGCAATGGAATTTCATTAAAATGAATACAAATATAAAGAAATATCCAATAAAACAAAATAAATTTTCAGTCTTCATTTGATTTCTAATCCAACAAAATTCCCGTTACAATAAACTGAATTTTCAGTTCCTTGAAGTTTGCTGTAACAGGATTTTACTGCATAACGTTTATGATTTTAGACTATTTATCAAACAGGTTCAGAAATTACCCAGCAGTTTTCAACCATCCAACATAATCCATTTTATACTATGTTGAAAACAAAAACCAAAACATTTTTAGACAATTTCTGAATGAGCAGTAATTGTATGATACTTTAATCTTTCTTTACGAAAGAAAGCTTTTCCACATGCTTGACAAACAAAGGGACGTTCTCCAGTGTGCTTTCTCATATGTCTTTCCATTTTAGATTTATCAACTATGGAATAGGGACACTCATTGCAAACATACATACAATATCTTTTCCCCAATTCGTTGCTTCTTGAGGTAACCGAATAATTTTGCACTGTCCACGTATAATTTCCTAAGAAAAAATTTTTCAATTTGAAATTATTATTTTTTTTACAGAAAATAAAATTCATCATATCTAACCTTAAGAACAAATTTCAGCTAATTAAATACTTTAAAGCTTTTACTTTTACTGTATTAAAACTAAACAAAAATACTTTAAAAGGGTAAGAATATAGTTCACAATTAATAAGATATATATTTTTTCAGAATGATTGTAAGACAATATAGAATTCAAACAATAATAATAACAATAATTAACAAATAAAAAAATCTTAACAAAATATGTTAAATCCCAAGCTCTTGATGAATCAACTTCCTGAAGGAAAAATGTGTGGAACTGATTCATATGGACTTATATTTAATAAAAGCATTTATTTTCAAAATTTTATACACATGGATCAATATCATTAAATATTTTACAAAAATTTTAAAGCATAAAATAAAATTAAAAAAAAAAAACACATAACATAAAAACAATACATTTGTGTAACAAATGGATAGTTACTATGTCCAATCTGCCTTGAAAAATCAACCAAAGTTTATTATAACAGAAAAGCATACATGAAATTATCTAAATGATGACATCTTTAAAAAATAAGGTAACTTTTTCCCTCATATCCAGGAATAATTTAAACTCCAGTTGAAAAATTTAGAAAAGTTGAACAACAAAAGCTAAAGTTAAGTGACATTAATAATAACAGTTAACAGCCTTTATGCATAGGGTCCAATTCTGCCCTGGGCAGATCAAGGGCAGTAACTGCAAATTTTTCATTTCTTTGTTTCTGTCATTATTGCATGTTTACTTTATTGTACAAGCTTACTTATTGGTTTCCGCTGAAAAAAAAGCAAGAAAAAAGTATCATTCAAACATTTACCTATTGTTAGTATTGAATCCAAAACGTGTTCCTTCAAATATCTCGAAAACTCATTCCTGCAGATACTGCAGTTGACCTACCCAAGGCCGAATTCATCTCTGACTTTTTGGGATGTTAAGTCATTCGGGGTCTCTCACTGTTTGGTTAGAGAAAGTTTTCTAAAGTCTACCCACACTGAAGCAAAACTCACCAATACCAATCCAATACTGTTCCAGCTGATTAGTTTAATTTCTCTCAAGATTGCAGCTTAGCATTAAAAGCTTCAACATTGAGTTTTATAATTCTGCACAAAGGCAATTTATTTTGTTTCAGAAAAATATAATTCAATCAACTTTTTTTTTCTTCATGTTTAAACTTAAATTAAAAACATATTTCATGTTTTGTCAATTACCCATGTTTATGCCTGTAATAAAATAAAGTTGGAAATGATTACTCACACAAAAAAGGCATAACTCTGTACAATATAACCAGGGCTTAATTTCCAGCAAAAGAAGTTCAAGAGCCTTATACTTCCATGCTAAGCACTAAAGTTGTATTTGCAGCTTAAGCTTAAAATGAGGGTACTATTTTTTACACTTCCATATTCTTGATACAGATGCCACTTTTTTTTTTTTTTTTTGCATTAAGAACTACCTGGCCTCAGTAACTCATTTTGATTAAAAAACAAAAGCAGGTACAGCTTTTGTGCATTGTAATATAGCCCTCAAATCTTTGCACCAAAAAAGGCTGAATTTCATTTTAAATGTTAAAATTTGCACAAAATTGAAAAGAAGAACAGGAGCTCACATTGTTGGTAATGAAGCCCTGAATAAAGCTAATATTAAACGTAAAACTAAGAACAGTAAAATATTGAAGCAATTTATAAAACATTTAAAATCTATATTTAGTTTACATAAGTCATTAAACATTGGGAAACATTTCAAAGTCTAGAATGTATAACCATATGCAATCGTAAAGTTTGTTTGCGGGCAAAGGCTTTCCCACAAGCAGAACAGGTATAAGGACGCTCTCCAGTATGTTTGCGTACATGTCTTCGAATATCAGTTTTGTAAGCAGAAGAGTAAGAGCATATCACACAATAATGTCGGCCGTTTGCTTTTCTTATATGCAATTCGCTTTCTGAATGTTCTGCACCTAATGTAAGAAGATGGAGACCTAAAAATAGAATAGTAAAATATATGAGACTTTATCTAAAAATACAAAAGCAATGCTTTATTTAAACTCATGAGTAGGCAATGGACATGGGGAAAGAGAATTGACTCATTTTTTGCAAAAACTTATGTAATGAGATAGTTGTTAGGCAAATTTTAAAGCAAAGTTTCTCAATCCCAAATCTATTTCAGGGTCGGACTAACGTAAGTCAAAAAAAGATGATTTTCATGTTATTACTGTATCATACGCAGAATCTTATTCTACATTAAGCCACGACAACATAATTCTATAAAAAAAATTTGCTATGGATAGTAAATTTCAATCCACCAAGAGTGATTACAGCTATCAACTACTTCTGCTAGACAGTTAAAGTTTTTGCCTCCTATTCCAATGCAAGCTAGTTTGCTTAGAAGCATGCAGTACCTTATTGAGTGCTATTTGAAAGTTAAAAGTAAGTCTTAGAAATGCAGTAAATTAGTTGCACAGGATCTACCTATCTTTAAAAAAATCATACTGCAAACCTGTTGACAGACCGTTATTATCCAAACTTTATTATCTTTAGATTGAATCAAAGTTTCAAAACTTTTACAAATCAGTGACGTAAATGATATGCGGCTGATTTCCACGATAATAACACGGAGAAAAACTTTAAATTCACGTATTAAGAAATAATATTGCTCGTTTGGAAGAAGCGTGCCACAATGCGAATTTAATTTTCTTTTTTTTTTCCGCTTAAAGGGCTACAAATGACGTTATCTTTTTTGGAAAATAATGGCAGATTTTTTGTTCTAATATTAACCACTGGAGAACACAGCAAGTTTCCCGAAGAATTAAAACTTCAAACGCTTCTCCTGTAAAATTTCATTTCTTTGTAATGTGGCACTCTTTTTTCAAATATTGGCAATAAAAAAGAACATAACATACATAAAAAGAAATAAAAAGAAAATTACTTTATAGTAACATTTATTTTTTTAGGCAGCAACCCCCTTCCCCCATACACAAAAGCATTGGCCTATCCCCCCAAAAAATGAAAAAAAAAAACCCCTCCCAGATAAAAATTTTGATCCATTTGATATAAGATACAGCTTTTTGCTCTCTCTCTCTCCCCCCTCCCCCTGAAAAATAAAATAAACTACAAATAAAAACACGCTAAAAATAAAGCAAATTATGCATCAAAATGCAAATTTGACAGGTTTATGCTCTAGAAAACTCTATCCAAATCTATGCTTGAAATCAAAATTTATTTACAGTTTTTTTTTTTTGTAAAAATAGAGGAACTAAAGAATTACAAAATAATTGCCACTTAGGAAAAAAAATGTGTTTGGTAAAATGAACATTAAAAAAAGTCAACTCTGAAGCATGAAAAGAAAACTCTGATACAATAGAGTAATTTTTTTACCCTATATCATTTCCATTTGACTTTTTCTTTCTTAATTTCTTGCTAGCATATGTACTGATAAAATTCAAAACGAGAAATAAGAAAAACGATTTGATTATTTATAAAAATGAAAAATACTTTCATAACTCACAATTTGAATACAAAATGAGAAAGCTATAACAGCTTTTGAAAACGAAGTAAAAAATATTTTATTTTCTAGCAACAAAAAAATATAACATAAAGCCAGGATCAAAATACACCTATGAATAATAATTAATACCTTCCAAAAGCACTGCAAAAATGTCTTCAATACTTTGAACGATGATTAAAAAAAAGGGGAAAGATTTTTAAGCACTTAACAAGTTCTGAGCAAATATATGATCCCTCAGAAAAATACAAATAAAATAAAAAATATTTTAATGTTAATTTTTTTTTCTTTCTTACACATTAAAAAATATTAACTTCCAGATGATAAAATTAATTCCATTGTTCCAAAACTTACCACCATCACTTATTTCAATGGATGAAATCTGAAGAAATGTATTTTAAGACCTTCATTTCGAGAGAATCCTTTGCCGCATTTTGTGCAAACAAACGGGCGTTCACCAGTATGTTTTCTTACATGTCTAGCCATCATTGCTTTGTCATGGCTGGCATAAGAACAAAAATCACAGACATACGTACGATAACCTCTCTTGTTCCCAACATTTGAAGTAACTAAATATTTTGCACACCTTGACAAATTAGGAACAGCACCTAAAATATTTTTTAAACTTTAAACAATATGTTGGCAAAAGATATATTTTGAAAAGAAAAATGAATTAGTAAATTCGAATTTTGTGTGAAAAATAGATAAAATATTTTACTTTTGATACAAATTCAATCTGAAGAATTTTACGTTAAAAGTCGCGGGTTTAATTAGCAAATGGCTTTTAATTTTTTTCAAAATTAACTTGCTTAATTATTCAAAAATCATAAACATGAATACATTTTTTGTCTAAGAATTAAAAGAAGACACTATTTAAATGTATAAATTATACGAAAACCTTTCTTTCAGCTGCTTTCCCCCCCTCCCTCATGAAACTCTAAAAAACTTAAATTTTGTTTCAATTGAGAAAGAAAAGATTAAAACACACATCATGGGTACATATAGTAGCAATTACATTCATTCATTTATAAAAATACTATATGCATTATTACTACCAAGCAAAAGATTACATAACTAGCCCAAGTTTGGAAATTCCCACTCCAAGAAATGTTGCCTGTTGTCTGATTAACATAAACCAGGCAGTTAGTGACTAACTCTCCCTTATTTTTTTCTCTTACAACGCCTAAAATTGTTTTTGAAAAAAATATACTAAGCTAAACCAAACCCGGTAGAAATAAAAATAAGTAGAAAAATTTAGAATACATTTTTCATGAAAAGAATTAATGTACAGTGCTTTAAAATTATGAAAGATTTTTCTCACGAAAAAAAAAAAGTTCCTGAATATTACACAACATTGCAGTTGAATTACATTTTGTGATTTTGAAACTCTTTTGCTACATATAGATACAGATAAAACAAAAAACGTAAGGTACAGAAAAAGTTAAATTGCAACCGATAATCTTATTGGTAGCATTAAAGAAATAAAATGCTTAACATACCTCAGCGACGAAGAATATATTAAAGCATGTCTGCTTCTAGTAATACCAAAATTTTAAAATATTTTGCAAAATCAACGATTAAGCATCTATCCCATTTTCCCATCAGAAATGGTTTTCTAAGCTTAAGAGTGATGAAAGTGTTTTTGCTCAGTTATGTGTGGTAAAAAAATATTCAAATAACAAGAAAATAAAAAATATATAATAAAATAAACACACACAAACATTATAATGATAATTATTTTTTATTTTACTCTGATGACTTGCAGTAAAAATAGTTCTTTAAGCACATAAATTTTTACATCTGATTTGGTACAATGGAATGCATAGGCAAAATGATTGAAAAAGCAAATAACTGCTGAAGCGTAGGCCAACACAGGTCACAAAAAAGGCATGACTAATCTTACATAGTATTTTTAACAGCAACACAGTAAGTATAACATGCCTAAAAGCTAATGGAGCATTATAGACAACTGGGGGTTTTCCGTCCCATTAACTTTAACATAACTATTTCTATTTAAACTCTTCCTGCCATTTTCAATAAATTTAAAAATTTAATTTTGGGAGAAAAAAAATTTATTTTTTTAAAAATTAAAAGTACAGTCGGACATCGATATAAGGTCACTCCATGGGACTTCACAAAACTGACCTCATAAGCCGAGTGACCTTATAACCGATTCATATACATATTTATTGATAAATAAGGATGTATTTACAAGGATGTATGCATTAATTCTTTTCAAAATTTAATACGTCCAAAAATATCAGTTAATTAAATTATAATAGTTGAATCAATTTGAACCAATTGAAAATTTTGGAATTAATAAGAAATTTTGAAATGCTTTTTAAAACTTCCATTTAGAATAAAACTGCATTCAAATATGCCCAAGCAAAGAACTGATGTGCAACTTACTTTATCTAAAATTACATTAATACAGGACAGATGCATTTTTCCTTTAGTTTAAGCACAATGGTTTCTAAGTATCTTCTGAAAATTTTCTTCGGCTTCTAATGACTGGTGAAAAAATTGCAATATGTACATACTGTGTGCCCACGTTACTTATTTCATATTTTAGTATCACTGTCGTTACACTCACTTTCTACTGTTAATTTACTACGTTAATAGGAAAAATGACTTTTCACTTTTTAAGGATTGTATATCGCGTAAAATTCTTGGAAGCAAATCTATTAGGCAATGAAATCATTTAAAGAAGTCAGACAAAAGTGACCTTATAAACGATTAATGTATTATGACTTGACCATATACCTGATTATACATAAAAAAGAATTCCTATTCAGCGAGCCGGGACTTTAGAAAAGTAACCTCATATGTGGGGTGACCTTCTAAGCGGGTGACCATATATCGAGGCCTGACTGGATAATTAAAAATTCTTTAGGATAGTGAATTCTGCATTACCTAGTTTTACAGTTGCTCACAAAGCTACCTATGCAGAACGTTCTGCATAGACCATAGCGTACAATGAGCCATAGGCTCATTGTGCGCTATCTCCTGTAGCATACACAAACACAGGAAAAAAAAACCATGGTGAATAATTAACAATAAGCAAGCAAAAAACTATGGAAGCAAAGCATTAACTTCTCAGTTAGAAATATTGAATGCACTCCGAAATTTACTTGAATTAAAATTTTATAATTAATAAATTCATTACACACAGAATATGTTAAGTGTGAAAGGATAACTTATGAAATTGATAACTAAAATCTTCAAAGAAAAAAAAATCAAAAAAATTCTAAAATAGATCAAATTACATGAAACAATGAGGCTGTTTCTGAAACTTTCAAAGTATATTTCTCTGAAAGAGCATGCTTAAAAACATAGGATTTGATTAATTTTAAAATAATTTGACTAAGGTTTAATATTTTTTATCAATTATTTTAACTGGCGCACAGATTCAATTTCATTTTTTAAGCTTCTGCATATAACATCACAAGTGATGAATTGTCATTCACTGATGCTATTATTGCAGAGCACAATATTTAATTCGCTTCTAAATTATCATAGTCTGGAAATGTGGTATGGACAGCCCAAGCAAAAGCATTCATGCAGCCAGCGGAGTAACGTGCCAAAGTTTATCGCTTGTGATGTTGTAAAAACCACGCCTTGTTTGAAAAATTGAAAATTTTGAAAAATTAATTAAAAATTTTACCGATCTTAAAACAAAAGTTTTTTTCTCGATCCATGTTTTTTTTTTGCTCATTCTATGAACTTCCGTGACTAAAAGAAGTACTTTTGACAGATGAAAACAACCCCATTGAAAAAATGTGCTGAAAGCTACAACACATAAACAGCTCTAATAAATATGAGCTAAAAAAAAAATCCACCATGTATGCACTTCACAAAGTTTTTTTTTTCTTTTTTTTTTTAAATGTTTACTTGGTGTTTATCAAGGAATGAATAAAAAACTGTTTTTGTTTAGCTGAGGATTAAAGTCAAAAAATTTCACAGTAATGTCAGTTTTATGTTACCTGCATATGTGCTTATGTTAAAATCATTCAGAAATATAACTTTAATTAAAAACCATTTTAAAACAACATTTTTAACTACTAGCACTTTAGTATGCTATAACATTTATGATTTTAGTAGGTTAAAAAAGTATCCAGCATACCTCAAACATCTATGAAAAAATATTTCATACAATATAACAGAAAAAATATGACATTTTTATAACATTTTTGAATGAGCATAAAATGTATGATTCCTTAAGCCTTCTTTGCGAGTAAAAGCTTTTCCACAGGTCTGACAAATAAAGGGACGTTCTCCAGTGTGCTTTCTCATATGTCTGTCCATTTTATATTTATCAATAATGGTATATGGACATTCATTGCAAACATACATACGACACCTTTTCCCCAATGCATTGCGTCTTGAGGTAACTGAATAATTTTCAATCCAAACTTTATTTCCTAGGAAGGAAAGATTTTATTTGAAACAATTTGAATTAAATAAATCATGATACATCAATTTTAATGATTAGGAAATACACAGCTTATCAATTACACTTCATAGCTTTTACTTTTTCTGTATAAAAATTTAAGAAAATACCTTATAAATATGCAAAATACAGACTGGCTGGTTATCAGATCCAGAGACTGCAGTTTCATCCTTGTCATAGACTCATCAGTCTGGAATAATGAATAACCAAGCTGGAGGCAGATATATCTCATTGAAGCTGAGAGTGCCAACAAACCAGGGTTGGCAGGTTTCTGCCGAGGCGGTAAAAACCACTGGTAGAAACCGGTTAAAACCGGCATGGCAAAAACCCCTTTCTGCCACATTTATGGCAGAAACTGGCAGAAACTCAAAAAATGACATAAATGCAACTCCTGACATACAATAGAAAATGTATAAGACAAATAATTAAATATTAACCCAAATACAATTTATTTACAACACTACCACCATTCAAAATCAAATTTTACATTGTTTCCCCACTGCAACAGCCTCTAACAAAATAAAAGTTTTGACGCTGTTTCTAAACCTAACCAATTTCCCAATTTGTTGTGCACAAAGGAGAAATTTGAGAAGATTCTTTCAATCCCAGCAGAACTAACTGGCATTATCCTCAAAGAACAAGCAAGATTCACATAACTTTCTTCTATAGCATATTTTTTCAAACTGCACCACCATGCGGTATTTGGAGTAGTTGTTACCACGTGATTGGAAAAATAGATTTTGGGAAAAGGGGCCGATTTGTTTTGTAAAGCAATGGTATAAGGTACATAATCAGAGTTAATATTTGTGAGTAAAGTGAGGGCACTTTCTTCTTGATTACATGATAAATTTACTCCCAAATACTTTGGATGGAGCATATAGGCAAGTAAATGATGATCAGTAACTGCTTGATTAAGCTCTTTTAGAATAGCTTTGTTCAGTTATATTAAGTGTAAAATGAGAAGTTCTTGAATTTTAGAGTTTAATGAAATAAAACAAATCTGTATTTATTTAAATATTTGATATATATATATATATATATATTACACTTTAAATTAAATGCAAACAAAATAATTATAAACAACAAACTGAAAAATTTGTTACTTACAACATTACAAGGCTAAAATTTCTAACGCATAGCAATTTCAACTATGATAAATTTTACTTTGCTTTGTAAATGTCAGTTTTGTTATTTAACATATTTTTACACTAATTATTAAATAACTATTATATTAAGTTTTTGCAATGACGAAATGGAGTTATATTTTTTATTTTACTTAATTGCCTGTCATTAAGTAATTACTAGAGCTATTAAAAACGTTTTCCATTTTTTGCCAGTTTCTACCAGTTTTTGCCGGTTTTTACCGGTTATAACCAGTTTCTGCCACTGGCAGGGCAAAAACCAGTTTCTGCCGGCAAAAAGCCAACCCTGCAACAAACTGGTAGATAAAAAAAAATTCTCACAAGCGAGAGTGTCCAGCATGGTGCATTTTAACCTGTAAACTGAAAGCAAAGAAAGCCTTCAATTTGTTGGAACTTTCAGCTTCAATGAGATGACATCTGCCTCCAGTTTAGTTATTCACTATTCCAAACTGTTGAGTATAACAAGGATGAAACTGTGGCCTCTGGGTATGATAACCGAGCTGTCGGTATATGGCAAGTAGTTCTGTCCTGGCCCTGACTTAGGGCGTTAATTCACTGTGCTAATACTTAGGAAATATATTTTACAAATTCAAAGATATCTTTAATGTTAGATCATATAATGCAATTATTTTTTTTCTAAACCAACTTTTTTTCGAGTGGTTTTTTTCTCCTATTATTAAAACTTTCAGCAATTTTTAACTAAATTTATATCATTGAAAATAAAATCAACTATGATTTCCATTACAGAAACCAGAATTCAGTCGTTAAAAACGAATATGTTTTAAATCATTACCCATTAGTGTTATTCTAAATGGAAATTTTAAACTATTACCCATCTATTAAAAAACTATATCAATATGTTTCTTACATTAAGCGTTCAGAGTGATTTATAATACAAATTTGAATCTAAAATGTAAAACTTCCCACACAAAGATACAGAAAAAATAAAACCAAATTAGTAACACTCAGTTTAAATTTCAGAGTTAACAGCACAAAACAATATTTCAAAATGATAAAAAAAATATGAAACACTATCTTCATTCATAATTACTATTCAAAACAAAGGCATTTACACTTTTTCCCCCCGGTCAAAAACAGCACAATTTTGGTTTGTTGTAATTTATTTTAAAAATATAGGCATTCATTTTTCTTTCAACTATGTTTTAACATATGTAGTTTAAGCTTATCATTTCTAGAAAATAATTTTCCACAAGTAGGGCAATAAATGGCCGTTCACCAATATGAGTGCATACATGTCTACGAATATTAGTTTTTTCTTGAGTTTGATAAGGACTTATATAACATGAATAAAAACGAACAGTTTTATTCACATCTGGAATGTTGATATTACTAACAGAATAAATATCTGTGCAATTGATCCAAGTTCCTAATGACAAAGAATGAAACATTTTCAGATTACAACAAAAATTTGTTTTGAATAAAAGTTGTATTTTATATTTCAAGGCATTATACAAAAGGCAAGTAGATTGATGCTTAAACTACAATAGAATAAATCAATAACAAATCAAATGACATGGAACAAGGCAAAATTTTTTTAATGTCAGTAGCAGAAAATCATAGTATTTTTATATAAGACAAACTAATAGAATAATTAAATAAAAGAATATCAAAAACATGGAGAAAGAGAGAGAGGATATATTAAAATATAGTTTTTTAATTAGACAAATTGATAAAATAATGAAATTTGATACCGCTCTGGGCAGGTAAATGGTAGTAACTGCAGAAATTAGTTTTTGAGACATTTGAAAACAAACGTTTTGGGTTCTGTACTAACAGTAGGAAAATGTTGGAATTAGAGACTTTTTTTCTCTCATTTTTTTATCAGCAGAAACCTAATAAATAAGCTTGTAGAATAAATCCAACGTGCAATAGATGACAAATATGAAAAATTTACCAGTCCATGGCAGAATACAAGAACAATATTAAAAGAAAAAAAAACCAGAAATATTGAAATATGCACAAGAAAAACATAAAACTAAAAATGCCAAATGAATGAATTCAGAGAAAAGAAACCCTTTTTAATAAATACCTCCCAAAAAATCACAATGCCACTTATTTAAAACAATAAAATTAGTTTGAGGGATTTACTTAAATGTTGTGTGTTTGATAATAAAAATTTTAATTAAAATTCCTAAATGTTATTGTTCTAGTTTTGAGCAAATAACTTTTAACTCCAAATTGGAAGCTCATATTTTTGCATTACAATTCAAAGTAATTTAACTATGCTGCCGTGCTAAGCACAGATGTGGTTTCTGCACATTTTATCAAAATTGAGTTATTGTCACCAGGTGATTGTTAGTAATTTATTTTACCTAAATGTCAAGTTTTTTGGCGATTTGTGAAGGCGAAATATTAAAAAAAGCTTTAGGAAAAAAGTCGTAACTGCACAGTTTGCGGAGTTTGCTAAGGCAATTTGAACGTAAGTGACAAATACTAAGCCTTTAAAGTGGTATCTGCGCAGTTACCACTTTTTTCCTTAGTATTTTTTGTAGATACGACTTTTATACCCTAGTAAAGCAGCATATTTAATAATGTAACAGTTTATTATAACACAGAAATAAAAATTAGTTTACCGTTGTATAGTTGATACAGGTTGATAATAAAAATTAATACAACTTTGCATAATTGTTAAAGTAAATATTCAGCTTTTTCTATTCAAATGTTTATTTAAAATGTAAATTCTAAAAATGAAATGCATGTAAAATATTCATATCTAATTCTTTCATGCAAAAAAAAACGCATTTCATTCTACGCCAGTAATATTTTTATTTAAGTATCGTCTGCTGTCAAAATTATCTTCATGCTCGGTAAAAATGAATCTAGAAAATAAAACATTATAAAAAACACATTCTTTTAATATATAGAACAGAAAATTGTAATGGATTACAGTTTTAACTGTCCGGAGTTTTGAAAATGGTATCTTTCAGAAGGTAGATTCTGTTAGATTTGTAGTAACAAAATAAAGCGAAACAGCTAACTCCAAAGAAAGCAGATGTTTTCAGTATTATTTAAGGATACCTTGAGCACGTTTTATTAAGCTATTTTTGTCGTATCTTTGCAGATACCCCTAAAAATGCGTAGTAATTGTCACTTACGGTGAAAATAGCTTAGTATATGAAAAGGTTTTGAAAAGAAAATGTGTCATAACTACATTTATTAATTTTAAATTAACATTTTTACAAAAATACTGTCTTACGGTTTTTAGATAGGTAATTTACGGAACAACTACATCAAGTTGAGCATTTAATTAAGTCATAAATCAAAGAAATGAGTTGTAAAACTTTAATATGTCGATTTCTCATTTTGAGCTCTGCTGCAGATACCACATCTGTGCTTAGCACGGCAGTATGGTACATACACCCGAATAAGTCGCGATTTAGTACAAAAAATGGGAATGAAAGTTAGGGGGTCAACTTTTATGTGAGATAGAATTTCCGAAAATTTTCCTTGAACAATTCTGGGAAAAAAAACAATTGAATTTTCCCCGAATTTTAATCTAATATTTTTAAGCAGAAGCTACAAAAGTAATGTACTCACATTCTGTTATAGTTTTATATGTTCTGATTGTGAAATAAAGACTAAATAATTGCACTAAAAGATCGGATACGCAAGTGAGCATTGAGAAAATTGCCTAACTTGCAAATTTTCCCAATAGTTACGAATAAATGCTCTATTTAAAAAAAATGTAATATGGCTACAGCATAAAGCTTAATTGATATTAATTCAAAACAAAATCAAGAATTAGCTAAAATCCCAAGAGTGAAATTGAACCCTTTATAAAAATCAAGATTGCTGAAATGAACCATTTTGGTGTAAAATAATAAAAATTGGAGGTTATAAACATAAGAATGTTCATTACATATCCTTCTCTTTCTTTTTATAACGTTTATAATTAAAAATCGAGCCAAAATGTTCCCGATTCGTTCAGAAAGGGGCTTGACTAATATGCAAGATGGTATATACGGTACTCATAATAATATTAAGTGAATGTCAGCTGTGAGGATTATTTTTTAATATTTTATTCAGTTTTATGTAGGTTTTGCATTTATTCATTGTTAGTAAATTCAGGGTTCATACTTCATTCAGATAAAAAAATTCCATGACTTTTCCAAGACTTTTTCATGACCTCAAAAAATTTTTCATGACCATTTTACATGAAAAGAATAGTACTATTTGATTTCAAACCTGTCAATTTTTGGAAATGAGCATCTGCTAAACTTCTACGCGAATGTCACTACCTCATTGGAGCACTTACTTGTGATTGAAAAAATATCAGTGTACACCTAAAAAACTAAACTATTTTTAGTTAAAACTAACTATAGTTTAAACTATTTTGTTAATTCATGTTTCTAAACCAGATATTTATTTTAAAAATGCATTTAGTAGTGAATAAATCTTCGGATTCAAATGTACTTGTTTACTCATTTGCACATTTTCAAATGCTTAAGAGATTCAGAAATTCCAGAACATAGTGTTTGATTTCTCACATTGAACATAGCAGTGGGTCGCATGGATTAGTTTTGTGGGTCACATGTTGAGCACTACTATTTTAGAGTATTAGAATTCCCCTACTTCTGTATTCTATCACCTGACTAAAGATCATTATTTTCTAAAACCTTCAACAAACTGAGATAAACAATGATAAACATTATAAAGTTTTTAAGAGTGATGGAAACAAATTTGGATACAATTGAATCGCGTTTTTTAAGTGGGCGTGGCAAAATTTAGAATGTACAAGTTCGCTACTACAGAATACAAAATATAAGAAGTGTTGAAAATAATGGTAAATTCAAAATGAGTGATGTCCAAGCAGTAAAATCACATTGCAGAAAAAGAAAAGCGGCTGCTACAGAAATGGATGCAATGAGATTTTAAAATTCAGATTTGTTTTTGGGATCGTCCAAATTTCCAGTTTCAAAGGCTTTTGTATGAGCGATACTGTTATATCACTCTAGATTTCTAATGCTCTTTCAGCTACTGTTGCTTCCTCTTTGCCCAAAACATTTTTCCATGACTTTAAATAATTTTCCATGATTTTGAATGAAAATTTCAAATTTCCATGACCTTTCCAGGTCTGAAATTAGCTTATTTTTTTCATGACTTTTCAGGATTTCCATGACCCGTACGAACCCTGTAAATTTATACATTGTGGGTTCTTGCTAAAGGAATACTTAAAATCAAGTTTTTGTATTTTAATTTTTGCCAATTAATTGGCACAATTAAGCCAGTTATAAACAATTGGGAAAGTGGCTGATTATGGCCAACAAGCAATTACTGCCAGTTAATTGGTGCATCACTATTATATAGTTTAAAATTGACATCCTGAATATTTCCTAAGCTATTTTAGCAGTCGAATACTTAAAAAAATATTTCTTCGTTCCCTTTACCATTATTAGATACAAAATAAAAGGACTAAGCATGCACATACTTATAAATGAAAATAATCAAACAACTTACCAAGTGAATGAATGAAATTGTCTGAAATCAAGAATGAAAATTCAAATAAAATTAATCAACATGTAGAAACTGCTTTCGCTCAACAAAATTACGTATCATTGAACAGGAGTGCCCCCCGCCCCAAGAGCAAGGGCGCACCCCCTAAATTTCCCTCCACATACACAAAGCGAGAGCCCCCTCCATAAAAAGGAGAAAAATACCCCTCAAAAATTTCAATGGAGCAGTCTGTGCCATGACCCCCCCCTCCCCCAGGTGGGCACCACTGCCATTGAATGCATTTTTAATATCAGATTCAGTTATAAAGTTATAACAGATTTGGTAAAGTTTCCCTTCGGTGCAAGTTTTGATTTATAAATGTAAGATCAGAAATTTAAAGAAAACATTATTCTGTTATTGAATTAACTACATACAAGTGATGCCGAATAAAAAAATATGCACTTAAGGAAAAATTTTCAGAAATTTTGAGACAATGGAAGAAAAAAAAGTTTTTTTACGGATTTTTTTTTTAAAAATAAACTGCAGTTAAATAGTAAAATTTTCTTGACATACAAAATGTTAAATATTTAAATGCAATTCAAATTATCCTTTCTTTTCAACAGAAATATATGCAAAATTTTTAAGTAGCCTTCATTCAAAACACCAAAAATTATTCAATTCAGCATTTAACTATTAAATTTAAGTAAAATGTGATTTTTGAAAATAAATGAATGGCTTTTTTTTTTTTTTGACGGAAAATGGCTTTTTTTTCTATTATGTAAATGGTGAGATTTTGAACTGAAAGATGTTTTTCTTTTGTGTTAAATCATATCTCTCTCAGTGACCACATTTTGAGTCAATTAGCAAGTCATGACAAATTATCCTTAATTTTTTTCTCAGAATTCAGTGTTTTTTCAGTTAAAAAATATCCAGAGTTCTGGGGTACAGTAGAAAAGTTTGACCCCTGAGTGAAAACCTGTTTTTCTGACCAATGCAGGACAAAATACTTGAATGATATAGAAAGTAAAATTTCATACTTTTGTAAATATATTTCAAAATTCAAAGATAGTTTTGTTCTTAAAACTATGCATAGTTTTACATTTTTAACTAATGTAGGGCCATATAGTGTTTGAATTAATTCATTTCATTATCAAGATCATTTCAGAAGGGTTTTTTTCTCATTATAAACTTCAACAATTTTAATTAAAAATCCTAATATTGAAAATAAAATTAACTATGATTTACATTACATAAACCAGGATTCAGTAATTAAAAAGAAGTATGTTAATAAATATTTATTTATGTATCTTCTGTATCTGTTTCAAAAAAATATATGACTAAGTTTTATACATTAAGCTTAATGCAAATTCAAGTCTAAAATGAAAAAATTTCTACACTGATGCAGAAAAACTGCAGCCAACTTAGTAATACTTTAAAATTCTGAATCAACAGCACAAAACAACACATTTAATATGATAAAACGGTAAAAATGAAACAACATTTTAATTCATATTTACTCTTCAGAACAGCAATGGTATTTACACTATTTTTTTCTTCTTCACAAAAACAGCACTGGTTTGTTTCTTCTTATTTTAAAAATACAGGCCTTGATTTGTCTTACAACTATGTTTCACCATATGTATTTTCAGGTTATCATTTCTAGAAAATAGTTTTCCACAAGTAGGGCAAACAAATGGCCGTTCACCAGTATGAGTGCGTACATGTCTACTGATATTGGTTTTTTCGTGAGTCTGATAAGGACATTTTTTACATGAATATGAACGGACAGTCTTGTTCACATCTGGAATGTTGACATTACTAACAGAATAAATATCTGCACAATTGATCCAAGTTCCTAAAGATAAAGAATGACCCATTTTCAGATTAAAAAAAAAATGTTTAGAGAAAATTTTCAATAAGTATAACTAAAAGCACATAAACAGATACTTAAACTACAGCACAGTAACTCAATAATAAACCAAATGACATTGAACAATGTAAGGATTTAATTGGCAGTAGCAGAAAATCAAAGTATTTTTATAAAACAAACTAATAGAATAATTAAATAAAAAAAATATCAAAAACTGGCAGAAATTTAAAAAACACGCAGATAAAGAGAGAGAGTATATTAAAATATGCATAAGAAAAACATAAAACTAAAAAATTCAAATGAACAAATTCAGAGAAAAAGCAACTCATGCAATAAATACCTAATAGAACATATTTACAACAAGAACATGAATAGGAGGAATTTACCTAAATATTGTGTACTTAACCCTAAAATTCAACTTTAAATTCCTAAGAGTTGTTGTTCAAGATTTGAGCAAACACCTTCCTAATACAAATAACTAATACATAGTTTAGTACATAAAATAGGGAATTAGTGTAATATTGTTCAATTTCAAACTAAGTGCAATATGTCTCTTCATAGTTTTTTCAATTGTTGATACTCAGTTAAATATTTCAAAATTGACGGAAGTGAGCAGAGGTGAAACTGACCTAGACCCCAAAACTCTGAAGAGTGCTACATGAACTAGGGCAGAGTAGGTACACAGGTTAAAAAGAGTAAGAAAAATGTCGCTCCCCCCCCCCCTTTCTTATAGAGCTTTTATACATTATTCATACTACACTCTGAAAATTTAGTACTTGCTGGAGGAAAAAAAGGGAGTCTGTATGGCTACTACAAGAGAATAACCATTAATAATATGTTCCACACTGCATCATTGAAAATATTATGTCTTTGATAATGAGCATTTTTTGAGTCAAATATCAAGTCATGATAAATTATTCACCCCCCCCCCCCACACACACAAAATTCTGTGATTCATTATCTAAAAGAAACAGAGTTTTGGGGTAGGAATAGAAAAGTTCGCCACTGAGTGAAAACTTGTTTTTCTGACCAATAAAGGCCAAAACATTTGAATGACATTCATAGACTAAGCCAGCACATGAATTTTGCATAGCTCTAAATACAAAGTCCGGCATATCAACCTCCCATACTTGAAATGGGCGGTGTGCAAGTTGTGATGGGGATATGGTGGTGGAAGTAATATCAAAAGATGGCAGTATTTGGATCATTTGCAGTAGTAGCAATGGCAAGGCATTGTGGGGGAGTACATGCATAATGGTTGCTGTTTGAGTTCTATTCAGCAAGCATTTTGCATTCTGTTGCATCTTTGTAGGCATGATAGGCCAGAAAAACTATTCACTTAGTAAAGACCCCTGCAGGATTTTTTTTCTTTTTAAAAAATTCTTAGGCAGCTGCATATTTGAGTGCTAAACACTTTGGAGATTCCTGGGTGGACGCTCTTACATGCGCCACATTTTTCAGCTATATAATGATCTGAGGTCGGCCAGGTGTTTTTTATTTTCAGGACCGTACTTGTGTCTCTGATGTCAAATACCAAAACATTTTTTTTTCTATCTGAAACAGAGTCATGTCAGCAAAGTTGGAACCAAATGTGAAATATTCGCTGAGCAGAAACACCACTACAAATATACCCCTCCATGCCATTGCTATTACTGCAAATGGCATGTACACAGCCATTAACCGACACCGCTTCCATTGTCGTATCCCCACCACAACACACACAGCGCCCTCTTCAAATATGGGAAGATGATCTATTGCACTCTGTCTAAAACATTTGAATGCTTGACACAGGGATTATATGATTGATAAAAGAAATTAACAAGAATCTGAATGCATCAATACGTGTGTACTAAAAGTTCTTTTTACTGCAAAACCTTTGCCACAAACTTTGCAAATAAATGGTTGTTCCTTATTATGAGAAACCACATGAGACATCAAATTATGCTTTTGGGTAAATTTCTTCCCACAAATATCACATGAAAATGGACGTTCTCCTGTATGCGTGCGCATATGTCTTACAACGTCACACTTTTTGAAAGAAGAATAAGAGCAATAATCACAATTGTGCAGCCGGTAACATCCTTTGCGACTTTTCAAAGACATTTCATCAGTATATGTCTGAATTGGATCACAACTCAACTCAAACCCTGGAAAATAGAAATTATAAAGATATATGTAGAAAGTAAGTATAATACATGTTTCTTTTAACATTTCTGATGTCAAAAACTATCTTTGCAATTTTCAGTGTGAAGCACATTCGGATACTCAGAATTTTTAAAAGTATACACAATACATACAAGGAATATTACACCTAACACACACAAGAAACAAAACACATACAAGAAATAAATATCTAAATACATTTTTAAAAATATAAAAGCAGCTATATCCAGATAATTTTTTTTTCTTTCCCAAGGAAAATGGTTAAGTTATTTATGAATGAATTTCATCTTGAGTGAGCCAGGAATACAAAATCAGTATGCACATTAGGGGCTGATGTCAGAAAACGTAGGGGGAGGGGGGAGAGATAGTATATGAGAAGCGGGAGGAAGGCATTGTACTATTCTGCATTTTAATTTTTATGCTGAACCTTGAAAGATGACTGCTTTTTTAAAATACACAAACAAGTCTACAATATAGTAATTTGAAATAAAATACTATAGCAAAGAAGTGGTATATTGAAATAAATTTAAATTTTTAATTTAATAGCAGATGCTTTGTCGACATTTTTTCTACCTAAAAGTTTTTTTTCCGGCTCAATAAAGAAGAAAAGAACACTAAACATTTGAAAAATTTCATCTTTTATATTCAAGTTTTAAACACTTTTATCGTTAGATAGAACCCAAGTGCGAATATTTTCCTGCAATTTTAGGCTATTTAAATTAATGGTTTTTAATACAAATATTTTTAGAGTTGTACATCTCTGAATAACAGTCAGTAACCTCTGGACTCAATAGTGGTTGTTTGAAGGGTTCAATACATATTGAATTATAAAACAAGAAATCGCCAGGTTTAGTACGGTACAACTTGGAAAATTTGCATTTTCAAAATCTGAAAGCTTTAGAAAATCATATTTTTCCGTCTATCTTTAATTCATTTATTTTTTGTCAATTAACATATTTCTATCAGACTGTTCAGACAATTAAAAAAAAAAAGTTTATAATCACAAATACTAGATTCTCATTCACTAAACTAGGGGTTCCCAAAGCGAGTGTCGTAAGGGGAAGCGAGGGGTGTTGCCAAGTGCTCACGGTATCGATATATATGTGTATCATTTCATAAGTTGTTGCAAATCAGAAAAGTTTGGGAACCCCTGAACTAAGCAGTAAATCTTTCTTTCCCTTTCAAAATGTTCAAAAGCCTATTTAATTATATAAACATCACATTTGAAATCTGGAATGATATTGATCGAGCAAGGGATATAATTCATGTGATATTGATTTTAGGTTCAGAAGCTAATGAGCCATCAGCCATTACCTTGACATTATATTTCCACTACTGGACTCAGATCAAAATATAATAAATAGAGTCGAATCAATTATTCCCAAAAAATTTCTGATTCATTACTTCCTATTTAATGATTCGTTAAAGAGAGGTCTACATACACAGGTCCAGATAAAACTGAGTTTATAAGAGTACAATTTTTAAAGATACATTGACCAATAAGTTCAAAAGAAATTCTGAATCAGATTGGTGTTGAAAGTACGATAGATTTATTTGGCACATTGATTATATCATCCACAATTTATACATAAATATACACATCTGAAAGGGCTGACACAAGATTTGATATCCTTAAAGAGTAACAAGCAAAAAGAAGTAGTGAATACTCAGCACTTTTGCAACCAATGACTCTTAAGCTACCAGTCAGTGACATTGCATTATAATTTCTTTTATGTACAGTGCAAAATTTATTTGTTCAGGAATTCAATTATAAGTAATTTCTCAGATTATTCCTTGAGTAATTAATTAAATAACATTAAAACATTCAAAAGCACACAATTTTCAGAAAGTCTTTTCACAATCAAAAATGATTGTCTAAATCATTCGCATGTACTTTGGTAATATGTAACTGCAAATTATGTTTTCTTGAAAACCCCTGGGTGCAAATTTCACACACAAATGGACGTTCCCCAGTATGCTTTCGCGAATGTCTTTCCATAAAAGATTTGTTAGGAGTACAATAAGGGCAATAGGAACACTCGTACACTCTCATCCTTTTCTTATGACAGGTTCCAGAAGAAACCGTTATCTGAGCACCGTAAAATACGTTGTTTCCTAAAAATGGACAAAACAATGAGAAATATATTTAAATGAGCATTAAATGTTATTTTAAAAACATACTAAGTTTACTTAATACACAAATGAAATCAAAGAACAAAAGTAATAGAAGCAAAGTGGCATGAATAATTACTTAGATGTGCATTATAGGAGCACATTTAGGGGAACTTAAATATAAACTGTTTCCAAAGTACTTGCAGATCATTTACATTTCTTATTTTATTTTTTAAAAAATATTTTCAATTATTACATCTAAAAATAATGCAAATAAAAAATCCTCTATTGAAACTAATTTTTTATTTCTTTTTACACACTGAAACTGGATAAACTCTTTTTTACAAGTTCAAACTCAGGTTGAAGCAGCTTTTTTCTTTTAATTCCAGATGCAGGGCAAGAAATCTGAAAAGAAAATCCATCTCAATTCTATTGTTATTCCAGCTTCCCCTGATATTCTTTTAAAACTATTAAGAAATATATTAGTATAAAAATGATGAGTGGATCTTGACCTTAAGATTTGAATTTTTTAATGTCTGAGTTTAGACTTCATTATTATTATTATTTGGCATAAAGCAAAAGTGAAAGGCATGTTAGATATAATTTGACAAAACTGAATAATGTATCTCAAAGAACTACATCAATGTGTAATGTTCAAACATGGATGAGTAAGATAGTATTTATTTTAATGGCATAAATGAATATTGTCAAAATGTACAGTTGGCTCTCTGTTTAAGGACCCTTTATTTAACGACTTTCTCTGTTTAAAGACGACTTTTCACGGTCCCGGATGCTCCATTCTAGTTTTAAAAGCATTCTACTTAAGGACGATTTTTTGTGGTGTCTTGAAAGTCGTTAAACAGAGAGCCAGCTGCACATTCAATTCATTCATCACCCCCCCCCCCCCATATAGCTTACCATAGAAATATTCAACCCATATGTTATGTCTAGTTTTTGCTTTACAATGAAGGTTGCCACAGAAATAATCAGCCCATATGTTTTTCCTAGCTTTTGATTCATAAACTTTTTAGCAAGGCTGATTGCAAAGCCTGGTTATTAATAAGTTACAAAAAAGTAGGAGCTAGGACAGAAATATTGATTTCAATCAATTAAAGGGGAGAAAATCCATAACAAAATCCATTCCCTTGCAATTCGCTTTTTAAAGCATTGTCATTATTCTGTCGGTAGTGCTGCCATAGAAAAATAGCAAAATAGAGATGACAAAATAGAGAATAAAAAGTGTTGCCCAAAGAAAACTTTAAAAAAAATTATAATAAATTTAGATACTTATGGATCTAAATTTGGTTCTTAAAAGAACTGCACTTCTTTTTGATTAAACATCAATTTAAAAAAATTGATAATTTTAAGTACCAAACTTATTTTTTGCTCAACAATAGGCAACAAAGAACATACTCTTTATTTTAGTTTCACAAAAAATGAAGACAGTTTGCCTATTTTACTACCAAAGGTATACCATCAATCTTTTTTTATGTGTGTGGACCCTGGTTTTAATCTTAACAGTGTGACACTTGTAATTTTAGCTAAATATAAGGCTTGGTCATTTAAAGTTGAATTAAAACCTTTAAAGAGTTGATGCAATTGAAAATTTTTATAAAACACAAAATATTTTAAAGGCTTAAATAAACAGCAACTCGGTAAAATTAGAGGAAAAAACATATTTTACTCTCATTGACACAGCAATGGTGAGAAAACAGTCATGTTTAGAGTACATATAATTTACAACGAAATAGGGTTTTACTACATGTGATTAATGGACTCATATTCAGTACAATTGAAAATAGTATGGTCAGTGATGGAACTGGAAAGACAAGATTTTTGAGGGGCAAGAACTCCATTTTGGAGTAGATAAATGCATGTCTTAGATTAAAAAAAAAAAAAAAAAAAATGGTGCAACAAGATATCATTTTTGCAATTAGAAAATGTAAGGAAAAACAAAAGAGCAGCTAATTATAAATTTTGAAGTGCTATTTTTTTTTCTTTTCTTTTCTTTTTTTTTGTTGCACTCTATTTGGAGCAACAATTTTACATTGTATGGGAAAATTAGCGGTTGTGGAACAGACATATCTTTGCTTACACATACAATGCATATACATTTGTAGAAAACCTTTTCAACAATTCTCATGATTAAATAAGTAAAAAAGAAATAACAGTGTTTAATTGCACAAACTGCAGAATCTGCAATTGGGTTTTGGGGTTACAAGGAACATCTTTTCAATGCAAAATAAGTGAGCTTATGCATGAAAAGATATGCTTTTCTTTAAAGGCTTTTGCTGGACACCTTTTCCTTCATAAGCTTGCTTATTTTGCGTTGAAAAGGCCCTGTAACCCGAAACAAATGTCTGCAGTAATCTGCAATTTGTGCAAGTAAAGTGTTATTTCGTTTTTACTCTTCAAGCACAAAGGTAAACTTAATACTAATGATACTGAAAAAGTTAATAAGTATAAATATAGTGAGCATCCGGTAGTTGAATCAGTGGTAATTGAATAAGCGGTTTTAAGAAATCCACAACAACTGGATATGAGAGCTCAAATGCGCCACTTAAATGAATCAAACATACAAAATAAAACATTTCCTATCTGCATGTGGTGCACTATGAATTTGTCTTCTTTTTTGTAAAAAGAAAACAACCAATGTTATTAATATTCCTAACCAATAGGGAAAGGAGGGGGAGGTAGGGTGTTATACACTTGTAGTGTTGAGGGAAAGGTCAAAAATAAAGAGTGAGGCGGAGAGAGAAAGTGTTTTTGGGGATTCTGTGTTCTAGCGTTAAATTGCTGCAACAAGGTGCAAATTTTGAGGATTTTACATTTTTTCTTATGGTTTATTTTATTAATTAACGAAAAATAGCAATTAAATTACCTAGCCCTTTTAAATAATCAACAATAGGTAATTTTTTCAAAGCACTTCAAATTTAAGTTTTGCAATTGCTTTTTTATACTGCTTGAGGATATTTTTCCTTGTTGAATATTATCACATACAAGCTGTGACTAATTACTGCAGAACATTTTCCAAAAGATTACTAAGTAGTTTTACACTTGTATACTGCACTAACATATCATGTTTCATATTGAATAGATCTGTAAACTGAAATTTTAATTAGCATTGATATTAGCGACATCCTATTTCAATCCGAATCATACTCTGATTTCTTCAATGAAAAAAAAAAGAAAATTATGACTTGTATTGGGTTTTTATTGGGTAGGGTAAACTTTTTTTTTTAGCTTACACGCATATAACTATATCGTCACCTCAGAGCAACAGTAAGACATCTAATACCAGGGGCAACAGTAAGATATCCTACCACTGCTCTGAGGTGATGATATATATAGAGAGAGATGCGTGTGTGTTTGGCTACTAAAAATTTGAAGCGACTACCGAAGTTTTTGGTGTTAGTAGCCACCAGCTACCAAAGAAAAATAGCAGCCTACACCTTTACTTCTAATGATAATTTACCTTATTTGACAAAAATTGACTTCTTAAAAACTATAAAGGGTTCTACATTGAAAAAAAAAAAAAAAGACATCTAATTTTGTTTCATTGAATCAAAACTGTTTAGAACAAACTTGATTCATAAAAGTGGCAGTCACTATATTAAACTTATTTTTTCAAATTAAACAATAATTTTACAATGTTTGAACTTTGACTAATCAAAATGTCCTGAGCGTTCAAATCTTTAAAGTAAATCATAATGAAAAGGACAATAAATTTTAATCAAATAAAAATGGAAAAAACATATTTCTTAAGACAATGTAAAAGATAGCACGTTTTAAACCATATACAGAAATTAGAAAAAATGACAAGGAAAAATATTTTTTGAGCAAAATAGTTTTAGAACTATCCTATTAATAAGATACTCAACTAATATGATCACCTACATTTTAGGAATTGCTAAAAATAATGAAAAAAAAAAAACTTTATTTTCAGTAACTCATAACTTCCAATTTTCCAAGCTGAATTTCTCAATTCAGAATTAGCTGATTTTCAGATTTTATCACAGGATGTTCATAAAAGTCTAACTATATATATACATATCACCTTTGATCAATTTTATTTCCTGAATTCCTCAGAAACCTAAGATCTTGCTTCGAACACATTAGTTTTTAAGAATAATGTTTGTTTGAATCAACTTGGGAATCAATTGATAAGACTTTTTGAAAGAGTGGGGTAAAACGACAAGTGTGTAAGTCCTCCACTAAAAAAAGACAAAAAAAAAAAAAAAAAAAAAGTTTCAAAGAATAATAAGCACAAAATTATTGATGTACAAGTGGTGACAACTGGTGGTAAACAAAAAAGAGCCTGTTTCACAACAGTGGATGCAATCGGATTTTGAAATGTGTAAAAAAAATATGCTGGTGAAAAAAAAAGCAAGCATAATTAGCCATTAAAATGCACACATTTAATGCCAAGTATAAAAATTTAGTAGTTATATAAATGATCAATATATAACCATGTAAAACTGATTGACAATTACATTAGTAGATTGAAATAATTATACAAACCTAAACAAAAATGCTTTCAAGGCATAAAACACATAGTTAAAGAATAGAATAAGTTTTGAAATATAAACATATGGAAATCAGAAAAAAAAAAAAAAATCAACACATATTTTCAAAAAGTTGACTTTACAATAGCATAAAGTTACATGCTAGTAAAAAATTTTATCAAAGAACCTCATTAAGAAAATAGCTTAATATAGAATGAATAAACTGATTGAATAGGACTCTGAATTAGTTGCATGAGCCCTTTTAGTTTTATTTACGTTAAACTGTAACAGCATTACACAACATTAATTCACAACATATGAGACTACAATGTCAGTCATTTTTTTAATTGAATAAAAAATATTTTAAGAATATAAATGAATAATTACATATAGAAACTTGAAATTAATCTCAAAGAACTACTTGATGCTCAATAAACATTGTTTTTTGTTCAGATATACTGAATGCAGCAACTAAAAATATATTTTTTAACCAATTTACACAAAATGAATGTGATAAAAACATGAAGCATAAACATTCATGCATAAGTTTTCAATTAGCTAAATTTTGACAACACCAGTACAGGATAAGGGACATTCTCCTGCAATGTGGAATTTTGAAATCCTGAATTTTTATTTTTTGAACTTTTCAGGAAGGACGCAATTTGGTATTTTTTGGAAAGACAAAATATGTATCTTGGTAAAACTACAATAGTTCATGAAATATGTACATTTATTTTGCAGACAATGATGCTTTAGTTAAAAGGACAAAAAGTGTTATTACCATCCCATGTTAAAAAACTATGTAGAAATTCCAAAACATATTTTTGTTTAGTGGTTTTAAGGTTAACAATTAAGTACTAACGATTGCCTGACAGAAAATAAAAACAAATGTATCATTTTAAGTCTTTTAATAATATAAAAATAATTTTGAGATTTTTTTTTTTTAAATATACTGAATGCATTACATCATTCATGTTCACTCGTTCAAATTAAGTCTTATAACCTAAAGTAAATATGCTTTCTAAAATACTAATAGAACTAACTATTTAAAATACATTTATTAAAAAAATTGAACATAAATAATTCGAGGACAAGCAATTCTAGCAAGGATGGTAATGACTCTGGAAGGATGGTAATGATCATTGCTGGATGGAAATGACATACACATGTTTAAAATAACTTTAAGCAAAAATACAGTAAAATTAATGTCAAAATGCTACGTTTTTTCAAAACAGGATATTATGATGTCAATATTTATGTATTTATTTTGCATTAAATACAGATGCTGCGAGTTTCTCTACCGAATTATTTACCTCCTTTGTTAAACAAAAATATCTACGAGAAATGAGTATAGGAGGATCTTTAATAACGCATAAAATCTCTTCTGTGGCTATCTGGTGCTTGTCCTCTTCTGTGGACCAACAAAATTACTTTTTGTTTTTGATCTGGACATAAAGTGGATTCTCAGATTATTACTTTGAATCAACAACACCTGCACATTAGGTTTGAATTAGTTATCACCCTATGACACATCACATTTAAAACCAATCAATTTAAAATATAATGTACATTACAAAATGATAGTTAACTGGGAACCATTGACCATTAAAAACAACAGCAACACACTGCCCAACAGGTACTTATTATATAATTTAAAAAAAATAAGTTTAAGAAAATTATGCATCTAAAATATTAAAAACAATCAATGTACTGAATTTGAAGGTAAAAATGTATATAATTAAAAAAACAAAGCAAATAATTTTATTCTATCCTCAGTCTGCCATTACCATCCAAATTTGTATACTTTCTGCAGGATGGTAATGATATTTCACTTTATTTTACCTGGCATGAACTAAACAGTAGCTACCATTCTAAAAATTTTGCACATTTTGATCAAAGGTTCTTCCAATGTAAGCAAATAAAAAACAAAAATACATAATAATGTTTAAAATAACTATCAATGGGTATGGATGGTAATGACAGCAATAAAAATTTTTCTACTAAATTTGATATCTACACATCTAAGCAAGACGCATGAAGATTTCCACACAGTAAATTTTTGTTTTTCAAACAAACTTAAAGTGGCTGCTGCTAAAACTGAATACTGTTTGGGTTAATTGTGCTACCAAGTGGTCATGAAAGAGTAAAAACTGATGGATGGTACTGATGCAAAATGTCAGGGACAAATTAAAACTGTTTCACAAAAATTTCAAAATTGCAATAAAACGAAAAAGAAACTTTGTTTTGAATTTGATTATGTGAGGCAATTATGGAAAAAAAAATTTCACGATATTTTTTAGTTTTATTTGCAGCATAGTTTGCACAAAAGACAAACATTGAGTCAAGGGACAGTGGATGGTAATGACTTTTTAGTATATCTTTTTAGTCTCAACAAAAATAGGTATTGTCTGTATCTGTTAAATCCATGTTATTTTATTTTATAGAAGGTGACAAATAAATAGTATTAAAAAAAAATAATTTAAAAAGATTTATGAGGTTGCAGAGAACATGGGATGGAAAATTCCACATTTCTAGAGAATGACCCATATAAATATATCCTGATTTAAAAAATAGCAAGAGAAATTATTTGCATAATAATGTATTTAGTTGCATATTTTTTAAATAAATGAATAACTTTTATCATACTTCATTGAAGGATATTTTAATTTAGTTTTGAGATCAATTTCAGAAAGATCTAGATTAAACCAAAAAATTGAGTTACCCTTTCTGTTATGTTTGGTATGAAGAAAAAAAAAAGAATTTTTATTTATGAAGAAGTTTTAGAAAGGTTTGGGTTTCATTTTTTTAAAAAATTTTCACAATAACTATTCTTCTGTAAGTCCACTGCATAGAAATAGCTGCAAATCTATTTTTATTGCACTTTTAAGATGATATCTATTTTGATGATGTTTAACTTTTATTTTCCACTTCTTTCAAATTTATTTCCTTACTCACATTAAATACTTCCAGGCATAATAAGTAGAAAATATTAAACATAAAACTATAGCAGTAAACAATACTTGTTCATCTTCTTAAATACAAATTTCACTTCCAAGAAATTGCCTCATCTTAGTAGCTTTTAGCCTATTACGTCTCTCGAAAATGAAGTAAAAAACTACATTTTCCGTTTATTGTTCACAAAATATTCTGAAATAAAAAATAAAAAAATTATGGAAATGAAAACAGATCATCCACAAAATGACATTTTTTACTATTGCATGATAGTAAACTTCAACAATACTACTTTTTGAATTAATATTCAGAAAATCTTTAAATAATTTTAAACAAAAAAAAAAGGAAAAATAAACTTTATTTTAGACCTGTTAACTTATGCTTGCAACAACGTAATATAAAATATAAACTACTGGTGCAACATCTATGTTTTTGTTTAAAAAAAAACTCTAAAGCCAGCCACCGGAAAATTTCAATGGCACAGTGTGCGCCCTGACACCGCCCCCTCTCTGAATACATTGCTATATGTATATGAATAAATTATGAAATTTCAAATTATTCCACTTTTCACGAAAATATTTGAATTTTCAAAAAATTATGATTTTTCACAAAAATGGACTTTGAAAAATCCTGGATCGGTTAGTGTGTACTGACTAATGAACCAATAAGAGAGCTAATGTAAGTTTAATCATTTGCAACTGCATTTCACTTGCTTGGCCTACTGGCCACAACTTGCTTGCAAGCTCCAAATTAATAATTTAAAAAAAAAAAGAAAAATACTTTTCTAAGGTTGCTATGAGCTTGGAACAAGAAATTGTATATTTCTAGAGAATTGCTCATATATTCTGGAAACAAATGTACATTTCCAATATTTATAGTACAGTCGGAGTCCGATTTAACGAACCTCTACTTAACAAATTTCGCGATTAAGCAAATTTTTTCTTTTTCTAACTAAAATGAAAGCAAAAACCCCTATTTACCGAATGATAAACCCCGAAATAACAAATTATTTTAACAGCCAAAAACAAATTTTTTTTTTGTTAATTTGAGTTAGGAAATATTGAATTGTTTTCCAAATGTTACATCCACATTGTCCGAAGCAGAAAACGATTTTTTTTGGAATCAGCAATTTTTGACAGGCGAGGGAGCAATCAACAAACAGTGATTCTGATGCTGTAAGCAATAGTGAAACTCCTATTAAAACTGTTATGTTTTTAAATGCTATACATGGCATGGAAACTAAAAACATATCTCATGCAGCAGGCTGCAAAAGACGCAGCATTTTTTTTCTTTCCGTAAAGTCGAAAGAGAACTATTTCGAGTCAAGTGTCAAAGAGATTGTCCAAACATCTATTTCTCAGTAGTTTAAAATAGTCAACTCCCGCTACAACGAGATTCAACTTACACGAAATGGCTATAACTCGAATTTTCCACGAGTAACGAGTTTTAGAGCTGACGCAAGCGAATTCCTCGTCCACAACATGAATTTCTTTAGAAGGAAGTAGCGGCTTCATTATTGACAAGTAAATATATATTTTGTGAATGTTATTACATCCCATTAGCATCACACTGACCACCGAAAGTTCCCACATCAAACTAGTCTAGGCTTCACGTTGTTAGTGCATAAAAAAAATGCTCAGCAGCTTTCTTTTTTTACATTCTAAACATTAAAGTTGATGAAATATAATAGTACCTTAGTGAGCTGTTTCATCTAAAGATTATGAAGATGGGGTGGGGGGAATAAAGTTTCTAACAATAAAAAGAAGATTAAGATTCTCGATATGCTTGGACAACTACCAAACGTTGACGGTCGCAACGCAATAAGTATGAGTGAATCTT
Organism: Uloborus diversus; assembly: GCF_026930045.1. Classification (NCBI taxonomy): domain Eukaryota; kingdom Metazoa; phylum Arthropoda; class Arachnida; order Araneae; family Uloboridae; genus Uloborus; species Uloborus diversus. The sequence goes on from NC_072731.1 coordinate 249,291,697, forward strand.
CCATACCTACAGTTAAAAGTCAAAACAAAATGATATCCGCATAAGTTCAGAACTTAGTTTCAATGTTAAAGCTTGCAGAGTCTGAGTAAAGTATATGAAAATGGAAGCTGCTCTTGCATTGTGGATTAAAGAGATTGGGAAGAGGAGCTTGTTGCCATAAATGGAAACGTTATAAAAGAAAAGGTGAAGCAACCGTATTTTAAAACGTATTTAATAAAAAATAATGATCTGCCTATGCAGCATAAATCTTCATCATCTTCATTTTTTAACTCATAAATATTATTACTATACCTATTGTACAGTACCATTATAGTGCAGCATTTTATTATTACTACATACTGTACGTACTGTGTTGTTTTATTTTATCAATCATTCCTTTTGTGCATTTTAACTATTTTATTTTATGTTGAATAAAGCAGTTTTTTTATTTTTTAAATACAGTAAAAGTTGAGTTTTTTATGTAAGAAACTGTAATGTATAGTTGAGGAATGCTTTAAAGCAGTTTGAGAGGTGCTTACAAATGTCTAAAAAAATTTAGTACGTTTCTAAAAAATGTTTATGCATACATTTTTCCACAACGCAAAATTTCGACTTACGCGAGGAGTCTTGGAACGCATCCCTCGCGTAAGTCGGGACTCGACTGTCACCACAATTTAACGTATAAAAGTTTCGGTCCCGGTGAATTCGTTAAATCAAGGTCCAATAACATAACAAAATCATAATAATTTAATATTATTACAAGCAAAAGCTTATAAAAAGCTTAATATACAAGACATACCTGTATGTAAAAGCTTGTGGGACAACAAACTATGCTTCTGAGTGAATCCTTTTTTACAAATGTCGCAAACAAAAGGACGTTCTCCAGTATGAGTGCGTAGATGAGCTTGCACATGACTTTTGTAATGAGAAGTATAAGAACAATAGGAACATGAATACACTCGAAATTTTTTTCCCATGAGATCAATACTTCGTGCAGACCAATCACTACCTCCACGAACTGAGCTGCTTTTACCTAGATATAAAATATATTTTTATTTCTTCAATAACACTTTACTTTACAGCATTCAATTATAATTACATCAACCAATAATTGAATCATACTGATTTATAAATATTTTCAAAAAAGTGAAGAGAAACATATGTATGTATTCTACTTTTAATATTGTCACGTTTTACAGCTATGCAACCTTAGTATATCATTTTAATCAACTACTACAGATAAAATCACTCAAAAACTTTAATTGCAAAAATATATATTTAATATTACTTTTGGTAAACATAAAATGCATACACAAAGCACATATAGATTTAAAAAGAAATAACAAAATAATTTGTGCTTAAATGACATAACGCAGAAGTACTATCCTCTGCCCCCCCCCCCCCCCTCTCAAGCAATGGTGAAAAAACTATGATTAAAACACTCTTCCCAGAACAAGACCTTTTAAAAACTCAAAATATTTCCATGGTTTGGAGAGACAGTTTTGACATTTGACTTCCCTAACATTGTATCCTTGCATAATGAACAAACAGATTTGATAAAGCACAAATTATCAAATAGGTACAGCAAATAAATGTTTTCAGGCTGTGATAGAGGATTTTTATAAAAGAATAATGTTGACTGATCAAAAAAAAAAAAAAAAAAAAAATATTATGTTCATACTACACAACTTAGCATTTATTTTTATGCATTTGAAATCCTGAAACAGCCCCTTGGTTTTAGCATAAAGAAAAAAAAAACATTTTTTACAAAATTTCCCACAATACATAAATGATCAATTATGAATACTGAATGCAAAGAAAGATGTAACTTGTTTAAAAAACAACCATGCTTTAATACAAAACTTTACATAACTCTTAAAATTTGGAAAACAGTGAGAGAAAAATCGAAAACAAACAAATAAATCTCATCATAAACAATGAAAAATCATCAAACAATAAACGAGCAAACAACTAAAATATATTTATGATTGCATGTTCAGAACTATGTTTTCCAGAGTATTGATTTTTTGTCTGCAACCTAAAAATAAAAAAGAGAATTCAACTGTTAATGATAGGGGAAAAGAATAAATAGGGGCTGTTCATAAATGATGTCACACTTTTTGTCAACATTTTTGACTTCCTCTACTCCCCTTTGTCGCCTGTCAGGAACTGATGGGATATACCCCACCCTTGGCGACTTTTTCCTGTTGGGGCCAAGAAAGCGTCGCCAAGAAAACGATGTATGACGACATATGTCATACATCGTTCTTAGCGATGCTTTTTTAGCGCCAACAGGAAAAAATCTGATAAAAAAACAAGATCAAAGAACTTCAGAACACAATATATATAAAAACAACATAAAACCACAACAAAAAAACATCACGAATATACGCTTCAAAAATACCAGAAACTAGAAAGTTTTTGTACACAAAGAATAATTACTAGAAAGTATTTAAAATGCTTGAATTGACAAATTACTATTACAGCTCACCAATGAAATATGTACCCATAGAAATAAAAGCTTTTTTTCCAACATGCATTTCATCGAACAAAAACTTTTCTCATACTCTGCTAAGAAAAAGCAAAGCGATTCAAATTGCGATGTTTAAAACGGAAAACATCCCCAAAATCAATTACTATTTCAGCCAAAAAAGCGCTTAGTTACTCAAATTTCGAAGTATGAAAAGTAGAAATGTCTCAACAGAACATCCTAAACATAAACAATACAAAAATACAATTTATTTGCTATCCAGACATGCTTTCAAAATACCTATTATATTTTACATAAAATAACACCTTCATATTTTTATAAAATGCTGGTGCCAACTTAGTTTCAGAAATTCAGTACCTAAAAGGAGGCACGTTAATAAAATATGTCTAAATAATTCGTGGCATCAATAAAAATTAACTTAGAACAAAATAATGGTACTATTTTTGTAAAATTAATTTACATACAGTAAAAATAGAGTTACGAGAATCAAGGATTTGTAAAAACAAAGAATTTCGGAAGTGAGAGTTTTTTTGAATTCTAAAATAAAGAACTTACCTTTTTATGGTATAAATCCTCACACTCAGTCTAAAACAAAACATCATATGACAATGGCACGTTACAGATACACACCACGTTGGAGTTAAGTTTTAATTAACGTTCAAGTTTGAAGAAACTGGCATTTTCTAATGTTTTTGCTTCGAAACACAACTACTGAATTTTAACTAACACAAAATAAGCTTTCCTGTAAGGTATATTGCACGAAACAACACGTATCTCTCCTGCGTGAAACCGAGTAGACAACCCAAGTAAACAAGTTTGAACAGATCTAAAGATTGCCTTCGGGTTGCCTAACACAGGTTAGTTTCGCCAGGGATGCCATGCTTAAAAAATTATCGCCTCATTGGCGAGAAAAATATTTCAATTTTGTGCAAAAAATCGGATGTCGCCAAATGTGGGGGGGGGGGGGGAAATATCACATCTGTAACGCCCAGGGTTGGCTTTCTGCCGGCAGAAACTAGTTTTTGCCGTGCCAGTGGCAAAAACTGGTTATAACCGGTAAAAACCGGCAGAAACTGGCAAAAACTTAAAAGTGTCTTTAATAACTCAAGTAATTAGTGAATGATATTTGTTTAAGTAAACTAAAAAAATAAACATTATTTCATCATTTAAAAAAATAAAATCCCATGCTAGTGCCCTTGATTTAGTTCAGAAAGGGAATTTTCCAATTACAGTGGCTCGTAGTATTTGTATTAATTTAACAAAGGATAAAAAAATCATACAAGGGTGCTTAGGAAATAGGAGTGACATACAGAATTAAACAGGTATTACTGATTGTAATTTGCTCACTTATATGCTTCCTCTAAATTGTTTGTGATTAAAATTATCATGTCATGTGCTTGAAGAAGAAAGTGCCAGAAATTTATTTGCCTAAATTTTGTACCTAATGTCACAGCTTTGCAAAACAAACTGGCCCCATTTCTCAAAACTTATTTTTCCAGTCAAAATTTTACCACTACCCCAGTTACTACATGGTGGACCATTTATACAATAGATGAAAGTTTAACTTTTTAAACAATTAATTATTTTTTCCATACATTTTCTGTTGTATATCAAGAATTAATTTTTCATTTTGTGAGTTTTTGCCAGTTTCTGCCACAAAGTGGCAGAAAGTGGTTTTTGCCATGCCGGTTTTAACCGGTTTCCACCAGTGGTTTTAACCACCTTGGCAGAAACTTGCCAACCCTGGTAACGCCTGTCATGCTATTTTTCGTGAACATGTTACGTGATGTTACATTTCTTGTTTCCTCCTTCCTCCACCTTGTCGCAAACTTAAAGAACTTCATGAACCTCCCTCCCCTCTGAAAGCAAGACATCATTTGTGGACAGTGCCTTGACTGTTAATAAGTGTTGACACATATCAGGGTTCGCCGATATATATCTGATATTTATTTTGAAAATATCATGATATTTTGATATTTATTTTTTCAACTACTGTATCTTCAATATAAAAATTACATTAATCACAGTAATATTGCTCATTCATTATTAAAAATAACCAAAAAGTTACGTACTATATTTTTATGATGTATTAATACATCATTAATGTAACAAAAAATATAATATTCCTTTTTTACTTTTATTTTATATTCATAAAATTATGGGTAATGTAAAAATTTTAATTCACATTATCTAATTAAATATTAAACATTGGTCAGATCTAAAGAAAATGTCTTATGACTGTGCACTGACTGGATATGTTTTATTTCTGAATCATATTAACTGTAAAAGTAGCTAACAATAGAAAAAATAGTAAAACAGCTAATGCTAAATTAACTCCATTAAAAATGATTAAAATGTAAAACGAAATATTAAGTTGTAAATAATAAAAGAAACTTTTACTTTAAGTCCATATATTGTAAAATAAATAAGAAAATAAAGAGTCAGATTTGAGGATGTATTTACTATTTTGAAGGCTAGTTTGTGTTGATTGAAAATATTGGATCAAAATATCTGATATTTTCGAACCCTGATACATATGCATAAGTCATCAACCCCAAAATTGTTGACCTGATATTACAAAACTACCTTTGTCATTAACAATACAATAAAGTATTATCCCCAAAATAACAATTAACATCAATAAAAAAAAAATGGTTTGCAGAAAAAAATATTAGAAATTGAAAGATTTTTGACTGTTCCCCCCCCCCCCAATAAAAACTACAAATTAAATATGCTATAAAAGAGCACATTATAAATAACTCTGGCTTTGATAAGATGGCTTCTGATGTGTTGAAGATTAAAGAATTCCATTTGTTGACAAAGTAGGGATGAGGATAGATGGTTTGTTTTGTCAAAGAGAAATTCTTATTTTGGTGGTATTACATATCACCAAAATAAGAATTTCTCCACTTTCAACAAACATAAATGGGCTCATGTAAGGTCAGTTGTCTGGTTATGCATCATCCCCACGCGATTGTAAAAAACTGCTTTCTATCCCTGTCCTGTGTGTAAAAAATTTAATTTTAAAATAAGCATAAGCAAGAAATAGTCAAGCTTTATCTACAATTGCAGGTGTTAAAAAACAGAGATAAGAAAGAAAAAGTCAGTAACAGGCTTCAGGCCCAACTAGGTATGTTTCCCGGTTCAATGAACTCTACCTCCAGTAAGGATGAATACTTTTTTCAAATTTAACCTGATAATCAGGGTTCGAAAATATCATGATATTTTCAAAAATATTGAAAATATCCGATACTTTGATATATATCGGATATTTTGATATATATCCGATATTTTCAATCAGTACAAACTAGTCCTCAAAACAGTAAATGCATCCTCAAATCACTCTTTATTTTCTTATATTATTATTATAATATGTAGACTTAAAATTAAGGTTTGTTTCATTATTTACATCTAATATTTCATTTTACATTTTTTATCAATTTTAATGGAGTTTATTTAGCATTGGCTGTTTTACTCATTTTTCTTTTGTTAGCTACTTTTTCAGTTATATTATTCAGAAATAAAAAATATGCATTAGTTGGTCATAAGACATTTTCTTTTTTCCTGACCAATGTTTAATTATGCACTTTTAATATGAAATAAATTGCTACCTCACTAATGATAAAAATGAATATTATATTACTTTGTTGTTTTAATACATAACAAAAATATAATAAATCACTTTTTGGTTATTTTAATAATAGATGAACACTATTACTATGATTAATATAATTCTTGTATTGAAAATACTGTAGTTAAAAAAAATAAATAAATATTGAAAATATCATGATACTTCAAAATAAATATCGGATATATATCGTGATATTTATCATATGTATTGACTGATATATATCGGCAAATCCTGCTGATAATAATATAATTTTAGCATTGTGGTTTTACTGTATCAGCAATACGTACTCTCTCTTTACTCAAGACAGACATACTTATTCTCATGTAAGTTTGTTCAAGATAAAATCTGAAGTAATGATTTTATATGAAAAAAATAGTGATATAACAATCTTTTATCAAAACAATCATAATTAAATCACTTTTCATCATAGTACTAATAAACGCTTAGTTTAAGTAATACAAAACATTTAGTGAAAATTATGTTGTGAATTCAAAACAACCCTTAATAACAAAAAGTCATAGAAAAAAACTCAATAAAACTTTCTTAATATAACATCAAAACTGCACTTAAGAACCATGACACTTTAAACTTATGTGTTTAGTTCTGGCCGATTTTTTACATCTAAGGATCTTTTAAATGAATAATCAACTCATTGGAACTCTATGGCAATGAATTGGTCATCACTTTTGACCGAAGAAGGAGCTTCTGATATTGGTTTTCACGATTCGAAACTCTTCTGTGAAAACCAACATTAATCAACAATTCAGATAGAGGTGTGGAATACACAACACAGCAAACAAAAATTTGCAGAAAACCAACTTTTCTGTCATTTCTCTCTCAAATACGGTGACTTCTACCAAACATAAACAAAGAGTTGAATGTGAACTCCGTTGCACGCTAGCCCCGGTGTAGTTGGAACTTAAATGACATATGTGATGTTTTATGCACATTTTGCGTGAGAAACTTATGCCCACTGGAGTTAACGAACTGAACACTCAAATATGAAAAGTTGTTGCGTATTCACTATTTTTCATAATGCACATTTTTAACTTATAAAGAACACAATACATGATCAAACTCAACCGTCACCATCAACAACGATGTTTTACCGTCACAGTGACAGTTTACTACCAAATATTCGCGGCACTCAGGCTACGTTCGCCGACCTTAATCGGTAGCTACCAGTTGCTTGATCATATGACGACCAATGACGTCAGACGAATAACACGCAGGTGAAAAAATACTTATTATTGGTTAAAAATGTCACGTGCTTCAATCAACCAACTTAAATTGCGGTCACCGAAAATGGTTAGTTTGTGTAAAGTTTAAACCGTATTTTTTTTTTAAACTAAATTTCTTCAGAATATCGAAGCAAGGGGGAGGAGGCAAAAAACTCACCTGAATTTTTGTTTTTCCAACTGCTGTGTTGATTAACATCCATTTGTTGGTTTTTATTCGAGTTTAGCAACATAGTTTTACTACACATACAGGAATCATTTCAACCTTTTCCATGGAGTATTATGCTGAAAATCACTCAGGAAAAAAAAAAAAAAAGATTCTATAACAATCTTTTCCTTGGTCCCGGAAAAATGTCAGCATAAATAATCAAACTGATCCATAGCAATATTTTTTTAGGTCCCAACATGTCGTTGTAGACAGGTTTTATTACATAAAATTTCTCAAAAAGCTGTCCGGCAACTGTCCCCCCCCCCTTTTTGATTACTTTAAACGATGGCCTTCCGCATATTCGTCCCATCCACCATCATTGCATTTATATTTTTTCTATTTCCTTATTTTTCGAAAACTTGCTTCGAAAAAAATAAAATTGGTCCTAAAAAACGCAATGAAATAACACAATTGGAACCAAAAAAGTCATCGTTTGTTGATCACTTTTGACATTAAAAAAAATCATAAGTGATCAATAAAAAAAAACATACAAACCCATTTTTGATTAAGAAAAGATCCAATTATGATGAAAAAATTGTCACAAAAAATTACAGAAAATAAACTTATTATTCATAAAATTCGTTTTCATGAAAATTTGGTAGAACTGATGGTCATGGCACCTGAAGACCCAAAGTGGGAATAAATAAAACATAAAAGAAATAACACAAGTACTTACAGTTCAATTTCATTGTGTAGCTTTTAGTTCATGAACTAATATTGAGGAACTAGGTATGAAAATTTAAACTCTAACAGGTAGGCACCCCTGCTTTAATGAACTATGTATAAACTTGCAACCATGACATGTTTTGAACAGCTGCCCAAATATGGTCTTAGGGAGCAAGTTACTGTTTGTTATCCCCCTTCTCTAAGTGAAGGAAAACTGGAAACCCTAAACACTGTTGAATTTATTACTGAAAGCGGCTCTCTCCCCAAGTTTAGAGAATTGGAAACATGGCTTATCCTGTTTGTCTCAGGTTACTGGATATAAATGCAAATTATTTGGTCCATTTTTCAATCATTTCTCCAAGGAGAAATAATTAGGTAAACGGGCCCAAGTTTCAACCTATGATTTGAAATCTCTCTCAAAAACTAATTTATTAAAATGCAAAATGTAAATATATAAAATCATTTATTTTTTTATAACAAAACATGATCATACAACAAACAAATAAAAGACAAATATATTGCACTTTATAAAAATCTTATTTTTAAACATTAAAAAATTAAAACATTTTTCTTCCTATGCTGACTGTCTCTGTGTTTCTTCAAATTTGCCATGCTGCGGAAATTTCGACTACATGTCTCACATTTGAAAGGTTTGGAGTTCGAATGTATCAACAAATGAGTTTTAAGGACATGTTTTTGAGTAAATGTCTTCTTGCAAACAAAACAACTGAAAGGCCTCTCTCCTGTATGTGTTCGCATGTGCCTCTTATAGTTGCTAATACAAGGAGTGTGATAGTTACAATGTGGGCAGGCATGCACAGTTTCTGCTACTTGGGATGTCACAGAAAACATAGTAATTGTCGAAATATCTCTTTCCAAAGGTGAAATATCTAAAAAATAAAAATAATAGAGATAAGGTTCAGAGGAAATCCCAAAAACTATAAGAAGTAATTTGGGAAAAAATATAGAACAATTTAATAGGTCAAAAAATGTATTTTTTATATATCAGAATATCCTAATTATATACCTGAAATCTGGATCAATTACAATCTTTGACAATGAAAAATCAATTACATTTTTTTATAAAAAATGAAAACACTTTTAGCGTATTCACTAATGATAATCTATTTTTACTATAAAATCAGACAACACATTTTCATTTAAGAATGGTTTTATTAAATTTTGCTCATAGTAACATCATCACTATACAGTGTATACATAACGTCAGTTAAAATTTGATGAATTATTATGGAGTTTGAGAAAATTTTTGAAAATTATCATTGAATCAAAAAGATCATTCTTGCCTAGGTAGTTTTAAATGTATGTCCTAAAAAATTATTTAAAAAAGTAAATACCTTTAAGATGTATGACACAGTATGGTTTATCTATCCTCGTAAATAGTAAGCTATAAAATCAACCAGCTAGTTTCAACCCTGACATTGCAAAAGTTTTGTATTCTAAGTAATAAATTTATGTGTGTGTGTTTTTACTAAGAAAATTAAATCTTTACTTATCACATGAAAATGAAATGTAAATGGTCCACTGTCAATCACTTAATAACCTGCCTTAGACTAGTGTCCCATCATCACAATAACTACAAAAAACAGTTATGAAGTCATCACGTTTGCATAAGTTCAATTGTTTAAATTTGAAAACTCTTTTGTTTTATATTCTTTTTAACAAAGGCTTCAATGTTGATGGGTTTGCTTTTTCTTTAGATGAGAAGGGCACACAAAGGCAGTCTTATGGGAGAAATAATGGGGGTAGTTTACCCTTTCCAGGAATCTGAAGTTTTTTTTTTTTTTTAAAGTTTTCACAAAGTGAGAAAATGCTTTTAGTCTGATTAATAATAACAAAGGTACAAAAAAAAGTTTAATATCCCATAAAAATATGGCAAAAATAAACGTAAGTCAACAATAAATTATTTTAACATATTGAAAAATAGAATATTTGAAGACAAGGGCCTTGCCTTCAAATGTCCTCACCTTGCCAAATAACTTTTGAGGAACAGTTCTTTTCGAGTCAATTTGTGTTCAGGAAGAAGTTTTTAGCCAATTTTTTTTTTTTTTTTTTTTTTAACTTTAGCAGGTATGAGAGTAATTGAACCCCCCTCTCTTCAAGTGATGAGTGAATTTAGTGTATTTTTTTACTCCTAAAACTTTTTAACTCCCAAATTTTATTAAATTAGACCCCCCCCCCTCCCCACATCAGATGAAGAAATGCCCTGGAGAGCATGGCAAAATCCATCTCAGCCTATTGGAAGAAAGGACTAACTTTTGGTTCTGGTTATTCAACATTAAAAGCACATAAGATTTTGCATTTAGGGAGAGAACTAAATTAATATTTAGCAATCCAGATTGCTGAATAAAGTTCAATCGAATTATAGCTAATTGCCTTGATAAATACTTTGTTTATGAAAATTCTTTGCCATATGACTATAAAGCTAAAAAACAAAGTAGGAAACTTCCAAAACACTATATAATTTCAGTCAATAAATAAGATTGTTATAATGAGTGTAAGATAAATTTTATTCCATTTATACAGCCCCCAAAGACATCAGCTGAAACTGGCATTGAGAGGATGACAGATTTCACCTCAGCCAACTGGAAGCAAGAATTTTTGGTTTAACTTATTCAACTGTAAAAGCACAGAAATCTTTACATTTAGGTAGAGAACTAACTTAATATTTAACAATCAAAATAAATTAAATGGTTATGCTGTAGTCTAAGACACAAACTTAAAATAACATATAGTACTTGTAACATGAAAAGGAAAAGTATAAATCCTTTTCAAAAAATTTGAACAAAATTGTAAATTAAGAGTAAGGTAGATACCGCACAATGCAAAATATTTCAAAATTTCTAAATTATACTTATCTAATGACTAAAGAAACACACATTCACAAAGTTGCGAAGCAAAGTAAAAGATGGTGCAGTATTGCACACAACACAAACCCTAAAGGTAAATACAGCCTGAGTGAAAACTTAAAGACCAGCAAATTTTTTTTGTGAAAACTAGAAAATGAAATTTTAGGGATTTTAATACTATTGTATTATTAATGTTCATCGGTAAAAAATAACGCAACAGACAGGATTTGTCAAGTATGCAATTATCAAAAAAACATAGGTATACTCTAAGTTAGTATTTCAGCCTGAGTAAAAACTTTAAGGACACTAGTATTTCTTAAAACCTACATGTACATATACTGAAATAAATATCACCGCAATCAACAAGACTGTGGAAACCCTTCAGCTTGCAGTTTTGTCAATAATTTTTTCAAAGTTTTGGTTCTCTTTGTGAAGATATCGAAAGGTGAGAAGTTCATGAAAGAGGGCAGATTGAAGCTTTTTCTTCATCGGGGATGATTAGGCATACTATTGCAGAAAAAAAAACAAAAGATCAATGATAGAAGTCACTTTTGATTGAAACACAATCATGGTAAAAAGAACACCGGGAAAAGACCTAAATATTTGTCTTCGCGTTATGGAGCAAGAGTTTGCAAACTTTCATCACCTTGAAAGTGCTCAATCACGAAACTTATTCAAATGATAGGTTTAAATGTTTGTCAAAAACGATATATAACATAATTAAAGGTGTGGAGATTTTATTTATTCAGCAAAAATTGCCTAAGCATCAGTTACTGAATAGGCACAACATAGAGCATTTGAACTTTAGCTAGGAAATCACGACCTGGGATAACCAATGGATACAAATATTTTTTTCTGACCAAATGAAGTAGAATTTGGAGGGACCAGAAGGATGGAAGTACTATTGGCATAGTTTACGAAAAGAAAAAGAAATATTCTCCAAGGGCCAATTAAATGGAGGCTTTTTCATGATTTGAGAGTGCTTTGCTTACAATGGTGGGGGTTCAGTTGCGTTTTTCAGGTAAAATGATTTCAAGGGCATATCAAAATGTCTTTGCAAGTCATCTTCTACTAAATGCTGAATTTATTACTCGAGAAAATTGGAAATATCAGCAAGACAATACACCTACCCATTCCAGTAACAGTGACAAAAAAAAAAAGGTTCCAAGTCAACTATTTTAAAACTTTGAAATGACCAACAAAGTCTCCAGATCTTAGCCAATAGAGAACTTATGGAGTGACTTAGCATGAGTTTATGCAAAAGGGAGACATTTTACTTCATCAAATAGAGCTGAAATATACTATTGAAGATGAATGGCAAAAAATATATCCTAAACGTTGTCAAAAACTAATTTCATTTATGAAAGAAAGAATATTTGAAGCAATGGATACCACACAAGTTTATGTTTTTTATTTTTGTCTCCATCTGCTTTTTTCTATGTTGGCCTTAAAGATTTTACCCAGGATGAAACTCTGATCTGTAATATTTTTGGTAATGAACACTTACAAAAGAATTTTTTTGTCTCTTTTACTTGTATTTAAGGTTAATAATTAAAACTCAAATGATTTTTTGATCCTAAGTTTAAGATGTATTAATTTTTGAAAAAAGTTTACTGGCCTTAAAGTTTTTACTCAGACTGTAGAACAAACAAATAAGCAACCAGAAACAAGGTCAGGATCTAACTATAGATGGTTTTTTGTCAATTTATCACTCTAAATAAAGCTCAAATGTTATTCATAAAAAATATTTAAAAAATGCAAGCAGATTTGACTGTTCCAAAATCATTTAAAAAACTTAATTCTTTAAAAATGCTCCTCAAAAGTAATTTCCCAGTAATGGCCTAGATCTTTAACTCAGCTTAACAAGTGCAAAATCAAAAATTGCAATCTCATGCCAAAAGTACGGTATAAAAACTTTACTCAAATCTGCTTTTTATTATTTTTCTTAAGCAACCAATGTGAAGTAAAAGAAAGAAAGCAAGTTTTTGCTGAATCCCTGAGTGATATTCATATACCCCTGGGGCCCTGCAGAATGCAATTTAAGAAAAGCTGGCATAGAGCATGAAATTCCCACTTTGTAGGAAAATTCTATGGTACGAGGTATGTTTTCGTGCTCACTGTGAGTGCAGAACTGACAGCTATGACCCGATTTGATAGACGGGTATAGTAAACACTATGCAATACATCTGTGCATAGCGCCATTGGGTTTTCATGGAAATTTTTATTTTTGACCATTCAGACTTTGGAAAAAAAAAGTCCTAATACTTCTTTCTAAAATGGTGAAAACAACTATAAAGTTTTCATAGGCACTGCAATGCACACTATTAAATTAGATTTTTGACCTAAATCTCTATTGCAGAATGAGCATTTATATGGGCGAATATCCATATCTTATGTGTCGTCGTTTCATATGACGCTTCAAATTTTGACTCAGAGAGAAGGCTTGACCACAAACTGGACATAAATTAGGTTTTTCCCCAGTGTGAGTAAATATGTGCACCGTAACATTATGTTTGGTCCCAGATGAATAATTACAATAGCAACATGTGAACAGCTTATTCTTCAGTCTGGAATCTTTTTGACCATGAGGTTTCCTCCTCAGCAACAGAGATTCATTATGAATACCTAAAGAGGAAAGAAGGTGCATTATTCAACTACCTGTATACAAAAGACAGTAAATATTGAAATATATCATACAATTTTTATTTAAAAAAAAGTATTTTTAGAACATTAGGAATTGGGGAAGATTGCTTTAAAAAATTGTATACTCTTTGATAAAACTATAACATATATATATATATATATATATATATATATATGCACTCACACACATAAAACATTATTAGAAAAGAAAAATGGATAAAAAAAGACAAACTCATGAATTAAAAAATGAGCTCCAAAACAAACATCAGAAAACCCACCAAAAGCTGGCGTGAATGTCCTGCACTCAAGTGGCAGAAATAATTAAATAAAAAAATAAATAAATTAAAAGGATTCAATAAATTAGAAAGCATGAAAGGCAACCGAGAGAAGTAAGCTCCTTTTTCAAAAGAATATTTACACACAATTCAAAATCCGCATAAATGCAGCGCAGAACTGTAATTATTGGAATAATTTGGGGCTAAACCCCACTCAGACAATCAAAAATTTAAAATTTGGATTTTGCCTGAAAAAAAAAAGGTTAAAATGGGAGAAAGAAACTATTTTTATATAGAAAAATAGTGTTTAATTACTTATATGAAAAGTAACACTTTTGCATGGTAAGCATATTTAGAAGTGCTGCATATTGAAATCCAATTACAAAATTGCCTTATGAGACAGTGATTGATCATCCCAATTATGTTTCCGATGCACCTACACCTTTGTGGAGGGAAGGGCAACAGCCTGCATCGACAGAATCTTTATTTTAAGAATTGCACTTCTTTTCCAAATAAATTTTTCTTTTCTAGGAAATTGAAAAAAATTTCTGAAAATGCTTTGGGTAGGCAGAGTTTGGATAAGTAGAGTTCTATTGTATTAAGATATGTATGTATTCAGGTCCGGCTCTTGGGGTAGGCGACCTAGGCGGCCGCCTAGGGCAGCAAATTTTGAAATTGAAACATATTTTTTAAAAGTACCTATTTTAGTGTCATAAAATTCAGTGCTTCAATGCTAAAAAAATAATAATAATTCAGAGTGTGTACCAGTGCTTGGATATGCAAAACATAGTTCGGAATTTAACAAAAAATTAAATTTAATTTTTGAGGCGGCAAATTGCATGACTTAAAAGTTCAAAAAAAAAAATTAATATCTGTTTCAGTGCAATGAGTTGCACTATTTTAAAAAAGATAATTTTAAGAGTGTACCAGTGCTTGAATATGCAAAACCTAGTTTGAAATTTATCTAGAAATTCACTTTAGTTTTAAGCACTTGACAATTATTTTTATTTTATTAATATATTATTATTTTATTATTATTATTCAATGGGAGGGGGCGGCAGAACTACTAGAGCCGGCCCTGTGTATACTCATAGATCTAGCCAACTACCTTTTACATATGCTCAGTTAAAAAAGGAAACCAAAGGAATTATTTAATCACCTCAAGAAGTATGACAATGTGGCAAAGAAACCAATCCCATATTACTTAGGGGAATAATGACAAAATATGACAAGAATTCTTAGGTCATACAAGAGCGCCCATATAGGGGGGCAAGAGGGGGCTCGAGCCCCCCCTTTGAAATTAGAACTTCCTTGCTTTTAGTACTTTTTTCTTTGCAAAAATGTAAAAACATTTCTTCTCCAGCCATTAATGAATAAGTTATTAAAAATGTCAAATTTTAATGACTCTAATCTGTTCTAAAATCAGTTTCCACGGGGAAAATATCCAGCTAAACTACGGGGAAAATATTTGAGCCCCCCCCCCTTGCAACTTTGTATATGGGCCCCCATGAGGTCATATAACACCTACTGTACTGGAAACTGACAGTGCAAATGGTTTCATTAGCTTCAAGGTGCAAACCCTGTAACAGGGCGAGATTTTCCCCCCGGAATTCAAGCAGGGTTGGAACGAACACGTTTATGATTCTTCTTGAAATGATGACTGCCTGACATCCTACTTCTCTGTCCAGAGCTACTCCCTTCTTATAATATGTAATAGGAAGAGCACGTTTACTAGTCTCTGCAAAACTCTAAGGGAAATTTAAACCACTTGGAGGTGTTCTGGATAGTAACACGTGAGTCGAACATATGCACTTGTGTTGTCAGCTCAGCAAATAACCAATGTAGGTAGGGGGATATTTGATATTTTTACCAAATGGAAATTTTAGGAACAAGGGGGAGGAAGCTTGTTTGGTATTTTACGGTATATATATATATATATATATGTGCGTAATTATAGATATACATTAATATGCGCACATTTATATGAACCACTGAGAGCAAGAGCAGTATAAGTCAACAGAACATTCACGCCACTTTATGTTTTCAATGGCTTATATGCTGGTATGTCATTTCAAATATTTTCAGTCGTGGGAGGTGTATACTCAATGCAAAATTTAATTGAAAAAAAAAGTGACTTAAATGTAGATACATAAATTTTTCTAAGCCAGGATACCCCTTAAATGATGGGTCTGCTCCAGGGATGTATACAAGGGCGGCGGGAGTTTGTAGGATTCACCCCCCCCCCCTAAAATTCAGTTTGATATTTAAATGTTCGTTTATATTTAAAAATTTCCAAGTTCTTCTGCAAAGCTCCGCATGTTAGTTTTTTAACCCCAACCCGAAATTATTTTCTGGTTACGGCCTAGGCCTGCTCATATGTATGGTATAACTGATTTGCTTGAAGTTTCAGTTTAGAAAAAAATTCTTCGTTTTCAATAAAAGTAGCAGTGTTCACTCATTACTTGAGCTGTTGACAGAAAAACTGGCTGAAGTGCTTCATGGACTTACACCACTTTTCTTTCAATGGGTCATAAATACATATGTATGTATATGGTTTCAAAAAAGGTTGACAAAGATTAATGATCACAAATATTGCATCAATTTCCTTTATAAGCAGCTGAAAGTCATTTATGATGGCGACAATTTCAAAAACACTCTACATCAATTATTTATTTCAGTATGTGAATAGATACTCATTTTCAAAAGAGTGTGTACTATTATAGGTTTCACACAAGATTGGCAAGGTTTTGGACACTGTCATAAAACCAACAGTAAAGTAAGTCAAAAATTCTTGTGGCCAAAAGTGTCTGAAACTGTCCAAACTCTTTTTCAGAGTAAAATCTATTAACGTAATATTTTATAATAAAAAATTATTGAGTTTGAACATTTAAGTACATATATATAAAAACATATAAGCTTTATTTTTCAGCTAGTTCTAATCCAGTTACATAGAAGTTGCAATTGTTCACTAAGAATTTCAATTAGTATGAATGAATTTGTTTATTTATTTTTGAAATAATCGTCACCAAATTTCCCTACATACATATGCATATGTGAAAATGAGGGTGTTCAGAATGTAGTGCAATAATTAACGAAATGCAATGAAATAACTTTTCACATGAAGAAAAAATATATATCATGCCCTAAAAGCAACAGTAAGACGAGCCTGAAAGCAACACTAAGATAGCCTACTGTTGCTCTGAGGCAACAATATATATTTGAGACTCTTTTACAGCTTCAGAGTTTTTTTTTTTTTTCTTATGACACAGTGATGAAATGACAATAATGTCATTTCATGATATGAAATCAAATTACCGCCAATCTACTCAAAGAAAATTGTGATACTTTTTTTCTAAAATTTATCAAACTACTATATATTTTATTGTTTATTTTAGTTTCAGAACACACCAACACACTATATTAAATTATAAATTGAAATTCAAGATTGTACTAGTTTCAAAATACAAGTTACTTTTTTGTATCCATCAGTTTATTGTTCTTCAGCCCATGATTTAACAAAGAATTTTCATTAAAACATTACATAAAGTATTATTAGGCAGAAACCATTAAACAAAATTAAGCTTTTTATGCGTCTAAATGTTGCCCATTTAATAGATTCCTTTGAGTTAAAAATGGAACTGAAGTTGATGACTTTGGTAATGTTGCAAATTTCCCTTCATAATGCTACAAACTTTAACGCAAGAAAGTTTTTATATGTAGAAAGTCTGGCAATTTTTTTACATAAAATATTTTTTCAAACAAACATTTCAGAAAAAAAAAGTATCATTAAATATTCATTAAATGCGACTAAGTTGATATTTATGCATTACTAGCGTTGCAGTAAATGCACATTGATTAGATTAGACCCATTTAGCTTTATCATACTTTTGGACAGTTTAAGACACTTTCGGACAGTAAAAACCATTTCTCTGCTCCAAGACCAGTTTTGGACGTCCAAAACCCCAACCATGAATTCACGTAAAAAGAACAATACAAAAATAAACAGCTATAGATATATACATTTCCATATTTAAAAGTCTTTGATAAAACATTATTACATGACCAGGTCTTACTATTATAACTGATCGACTTTCTTTGGATGATTGCTGTGCCACATTCATTTCCAGGAATTTTCTAAAGTGCACAATTGTTCAGATATGAAAAACCATTTCTTTAACTAATGTAGTATAATGTACAGAGTATACGACAGTACACAGTAGAAAGTGAGTATAACATAAGTGATACAGAGAAGTGAAATGATGACACAAGCAAAAGCTCCCAGAGCACAAATATCATAAGATATTTTTTTAAAGGTTATAAAAGAGCTGAAGAAAAATTTCAGAAAATACTTTCAAAACAGAGTATGAAAATTAAAAAAAAAAAAAATCATGACAATCCTGTATTATACAGGTTATTTTAAGACAAGTTGTAAATTAGTATTTTGCATGGTAAAAATGGGAACCTTCAGAAAAAAAAAAGAATTTTTTCCTCTTGGGGAAAAATTGAAACTTTATGGCACAAAATAAATAAATTACTATACTTACATTTGAATGTTTTTTTTTTCCATAAAAAGTTTCTATGTTTACGAAATGAAAATATAAATTTTGATGAAGAAAATATCACTGATGCATGATGAAAATATTAATAATGCCCAAATGAAAATATTAATTAAGATGATGCAAGCTGTATGATAATTAAGTTTCCCTATACATCAAGGCTGCATTTCTTACTAAAAGTTATGTTTACACAAGACAAAATAACACACAGCAGCAGAAAAAAAATTGAGGTTTTTATACTATGACGTATTATTGGCACTCATGGGCTTTTGAACTATTACTGATTACTTTGAATAATTAAAATTAGTTGCTTACTTTCAAATGCATATAATAAAATTTGAAGAAATCAATTATTTTTAACTAAATTCTATGTTTAAAAAAATGCTTAAAATTTTGGGTTTTTGAATTTAATTCTATTCTAACATAGCAATTGATTTCAAGTCCAACAAATAGGTTCAAACTATCACGAATTTTTTCTACTAACAAACTTATTACATTTTTTCCCCCCAATGCAATAAATATGGCAGATTGAAAAGAAACTAAACGTTACATATTATAAAATAATTGATATAAGATGCTGGGGGTAAAAAACCAATAAATAAATGCAAAATTAAATATAATTTTAATAAGTATTACAATCAGAGACCAACAAGAAGTGTAAAATTTAAGGAGTCAGGAAAAATTATTTTTTTTAGTTCATAGGAAAATTCAGTGTAACATGGCTTCTAAAAGAACTAGTCACCAAGGTATTTTTTTAAATCACGGGACCATAGGCGGCTGGTGCACCAAAAAAGTTGGGGGTCAAAAGAAGTGTGGGGTTAGGTGCGGTGGCTCCTGAAGTCAATTTTTTTTCTAGAAAATTGGGCGATACTAATGGTTTTTAATATTATTGATTTAATAACTTCTTAAAATGTGAAATCTAGCTTCAATAATCGGGACGGATGACCACCGTAGACTTTCCACTTCCATTTTAAAGTTCCGTTCTTATGAAATAAGATGAGAAAAGTCTATTTGAATTTTTTAGTTTTTAATTCTCTGAAATAAATCAATCTACCATATAAAATTTATTTTTCAATCAATCATTAAATTTTAACTCTGAAAAGTGAGGGGACAAGGCACCTTTACTTTTGAAAGTGAAAGGGCTGTTGCCCTCCCACCCTCCCCCATACATGTCACCCATGCAAAGTACAACCTATCAGCCGAGATTTGTCGGGCCTTCACAATATTTTTCTGTCCAGTTAAAAATATCACAATCACCTTTAAAATTAAAAACAATTCATTTCTGATGTTGACTCTTTCTATGCGACCTCAAATTAGCCCCACTGCGAAAATTCCGATTACATGTTTCACACTTAAAAGGCTTTGTATTAGAGTGTATTAACAAATGAGTTTTAAGCACATGCATTTGTGTAAAAGTTTTTTGACAAATTGAACAGTTAAAAGGCCTCTCGCCTGTATGAGTGCGCACATGTCTTTTGTGGTTAGTAACACAATATGTGCTGTAGTTACAATACGGACAGCAAAATCTAGCTTCTTCTATAAAAGCTGTTGAGGAAAACTCGGGAGAAACTGAGAAATCTTTTTGCCCCAGGTCAGCATCTATAAAAAGAGAATAAAAATTATAAATATAATTCTATGCAGTACATCAATAAACTTGAATATAGTAAAAAATACAGGTCATTAGAATTGAAGTAAGGCTTTAAATAAATTTAAAACAGTTCTTGATTGATTAATTTGTATACAGTGGCATGCCTGACACAGGTGATAATTTTGGTGTAAGCCCTGTCCTCCCTCCCTAAAAAAAAGCTTTAATTTTTACGTAGACATCAAGAAGTTTGCACAATTTTCAGAAACAACTCATTTTTATTTTCGTTGGTATAGTATGAATCATTTAGTGTAAAATTTGCCCTTGAAGATGCATAACCACCCTTCCATGCAATATTGTGCTCTTCTTTTATTGAAATTTGATAGTTCAAATACAATCTAAGATACATTGGGAGAAATTTTCAAAATTAAAGAATTTATCTTTTTTAGATTCTAAAATCCACTTTGCTTTGGGTATTACACAGAGTTGACTCCCTTCCAACCCCTGACATGACACCCTAAAGTCCCCCCGCACCTACCATTTCGACAGTCTCTCCACCCCATAGAGATGCTAAATATATGTATCTCATGAAAGTCTTGATCATAATCAGAGTATTAAATGCTCAAAGGTTTTCGAAGTGGGAATGTGTTGCTGACAGGGCCGGCTCTAGTAGTAGCCGGCGATATCATACTTACCAACCTTCAAAAAAAAAAAAAAAAAGAGATTCTACTAGAGATATATCACCAGCGACGTAATTCACAACAAAATCATTGAATTATGCTTTTAAATAACATGAATACTAAATTTAAAGTGAAATAGGGATCCTTTGCAGGTGTAATCTAATTGGTAGCAGCAGGAAAAGTAAAAAATATTGCAATGGAAAAACCAAATAATGAGTGAAGTACTTAAAGTTTTGTGCATTCCCCAGTCTCAACCAAAAAAGTAGCAACAAAAATTTAATTACTAAACTTTGAAAGTAAAATCAATATATAATGAAAATAAAGTATAAAATAAGTAGGTATATGGTAGCACATGTTAAAATAACTTCAAACATTCAAAATAATTGAAATATTTTCAAGCTGCAAAAGGATTGAAATCTGCTGCAATTTTCGGCAAAGCACGTGCTTCGTTGAACATGCAATGTGGAAAATAAATTTTTACTAAATGAGTTATAAATTGGAAAAATTCTTTTATGTGAAACTCTTTTAAACAAGCCAATTTCTTCAGTACACTGATCTTTTTTGGACAAAATAGGAAGTAGTCAGATTTTTCAAACAAAAAAAAAAGAATTTTTGCGGCATACAAATTAATACGGGAAAAATAGCGTTCTCAGTAGCTACTCTTTTCTGACATACCTTTATAACTACTATATACTTAGGTGAAAAAATGGTTCAGAATCACCACTAAATGTAGCTTTGTTGCAAGTTGGTGCAGATAATGTATTTTGGTGCTCTCTAGCATAATTATCATAGAATTCCTATCCTTGGGGAGAAAATTGGTTTCAATCTGCATTTTTATGCACTACATGGAGTTCTACTTTTCCCTGACATTGGTGGATTGAAAAGGGCGCCATCTATTGAGAAGAAGTAAACTTTTTAATGATTGGAAAAACTGCAAAAACGGGAGAAAATGGTAAAAAACGGGAAATCAGGAGATGGAAGAAAAAATGGTGTCTCCCATTAAAAACAGTAGAGTTGGCAAGTATGCAATGCTGATAAGTGCTGCTCACCTCCATTGAGTAATAATAATAATAATAATGACATAAAATAATAATATATTAATAAAATATAAATGATAGTAATGTGCTTAAAATTAAAGTAAGTTTTTAGTTAAACTCAAAAATGGGTTTTGCGTATCCAAGCACTGGTACACACATTTTAAATTATATTTTTTAACATTAAAGTAGTGCATTGAAACAGATATTAATATTTTCAAAAGACTTTTCAATCATGCAATTTTCTGCCTCTAAAATTAAATTGAACTTCTAGTTAAATTCAGAACTATGTTTTGCATATCCAAGCATTGGTACACACTTTAAATTATCTTTTTTAGCACTGAAGCACAGCAAATCTTATGACGTTGATAAAAAGTTTCAATTTTGAAATTCGCCGCCCCTAAAACCTGCCGACCTAGACGGCCACCTACCCCAGGAGCTGGAATTGGTTGCAATGTTAAGTGAGAAGGACCAGTGTACAACTGTACACAGTTGCTGTCATTTCGAATTTTTCCTGGGGGGAGGGGGGGGAGTAAGGAGTGTACACCGCAAATTTTGTCAGAGAATGATACAACTGCTCACTGAACAGTTTGAAAAAAAAAAAAAAAATGTTTTTACTTTTGGTACAAAATTTGGTTACTATTATTTATAATCCAAAAAATTACAGAGACTCTCGTTATACCATCAGGCTCGTCGGGAGACAATAAAAAAGCACAATACTTCCAAAAACAGTATATATCTGAGGTTGTTAAAAACAGTGATCCTTTTAACCTTCAGTTAGTTGATTTGTGCTTCTACAATTAATCTAACCTATTTTTATATTTAGTTGAATTTCTGAACAAAATCAGAAAAAGAAAATTACCTTACTAAATGCTTCGAAAACAAAATAAAATATCTAAAATATTTCTTTTTTTTTGGTGCAGTAAGAATTTAAATAATTATTTCTTGAAATGTAGCGAGCTCAAAACGAAATACGTTTGTTTTATTATTGGCTGAAAAGGGAAGAAAAGAATATCTCTAGGAAATAGGATGATTTTACTACTTAAGCGGTCTCACTCCAAACTAAGTTTGATTTTATTAGTTTTTTGAGGAGACAAACGAAAAGTGCGATATATCCAAATGCATGATATAGCGAGTGGTTACTGTATTTTAATAAATTTAATTAGCATTTTGATATTTGTTCACAAAATAGAATTCCTATGAAAATAAAATTTTGGTCACTTTTGGACTGGAAGGTGAAAATCATAGTTTTTAGACCATAGTACCAAACTTGACTAAAACATATTACAAATAAAGGTACACATGGTTATATATTCAATTGAAATAAAGGAAATTTCTTCTATATTAGTGTCATTAGGCTTCTGAAAAAGTAGAGAGTACTACGTGGATATATGTCAACATAAAATTACAATGATAAAGAAGCAGACAGATTTAGTGTATTATGAAAATAAAAACTGAAGATTGGTAACAAAATTAATTTAAACGAGCATTATTTCGACATCAATTAGCTAGTTTAAGTTTTTCTTTGATTTCATAAAATGAATCAGAGATTTTAACGATCTCTATATAAAAGAGGACGAACGTTCGCACACACTGTTAAAATTCGTAATCTAGAGAAAATCCGTCAAACAAAACAGTGAAAATATGAAATAACTGTAGCCGCGAAAACTCACAAATACAGTTAAAAGAGAAATACTGCCTTTAAAATTAAATTTTTTTACTAATCGAGAGTTTAGGTGATCATAATTTATTTCAAGCAAACTAAAATTCAAAACACTGTACAAATATAATTCGCATTAAAAAAAAATTGCTCGAACTATTTTTTCCCCTTTTATTTCAGTTAAAAATTTGCATGATACATCTAATCTCAAGAATATTTAAACATGGAACATGAAACTGTTTTGTTTTTGTTATCAACATTGAACAGCTACATTAAAATGACTTAAGATTGGTAAATATGTTTTGATTTTTCATTTTGGAAACTATTTTTTGATCTCTGTTTTCATCTTTGAAAATCAAGTGAAATTTTATTGCTATTTATTCATTCTGTTGAAGTTTAAGTTACGATCTGTGACAGTCAACATCATACAGCAATACTATGAACGGAAAAAAACGAAACTCTGTTCCTGGTTGCATTTTGACTCGAATTTGTAAATTATTTTATTCATTACAAAAGAATTTGCTCAGAAAAATTATTACAATAGGTGAATTTAAGCGAAGTAAAAAATGAATCTTTCTTTGAAGGGGGGATTAAGATATTTTTTTTGGGTGCTAGTTCGGGCATATTTACGATGAATCGTTGTATGCAAATTTATTTGTTTAAAAGTTCATGCTGATGTTCTTGGTATTCAAAAAATGAATCGAGACTAACACTGAAACCTTGATAGGTACTGTAGGTGTTAGTGTCAACA
This sequence comes from Uloborus diversus, assembly GCF_026930045.1. Taxonomy (NCBI): domain Eukaryota; kingdom Metazoa; phylum Arthropoda; class Arachnida; order Araneae; family Uloboridae; genus Uloborus; species Uloborus diversus. Next base: position 249,315,961 of record NC_072731.1, read on the forward strand.
GTTGACACTAACAAGACACAAGCTATTATACAGCTTGAGGATTTTGTATTTTCCAGGGAGGAGGTTTTATTTCATTTGAAAAAGATTAAAGCAACTAAAGCTCCGGGACCAGATAATATCTATCCAAAAATTTTAGTTGAATGTGCAGAGGAATTAGTGGATGTTATTTTGAATATTTTCAATGCTTCTTATAACTCGGGGACGGTGCCAGAGGACTGGAAGCTGGCTAACATAACGCCACTCTTCAAGAAGGGGTCTAAAGGTATTGCTGGGAATTATAGACCTGTAAGTTTGACTTCGGTGATTTGTAAGATTTTCGAAACTTTGATCAAAATTAAGATCATGAAGTTCTTAGAGACTAATAGTCTGTTGACTAGTTTGCAGTATGGTTTCAGGAAAGGTAAATCCTGTACTACTAATTTATTGCATTTCTACGACAAGGGTTTACCTCAGCTTTAGATAACAAAAAATGTGTGGATGTTGTTTATATTGATTTTCAAAAAGCTTTTGACAAGGTACCGCATGTTGCTCTTCTCAGCAAGTTAGCTGACATAGGAATAGGAGGAAAAACTTTACTTTGGGTTAGAAATTGGCTTACTGGTAGGAAGCAAAGAGTAGTTGTGAGAGGAAATCATTCTAATTGGAGTGATGTTTTAAGTGGGGTTCCTCAGGGATCAGTTTTAGGGCCTCTTTTGTTTATTATATTTATGAATGACATCAATGAAAATATTTCTGGAAGCATGAATTGTTTTGCTGACGATGTAAAAGTTATGGGGATTGTCGAAAATAAAGAACAAGTAAAACAGCTGCAAGAGGATTTAGATCACATTACTAAGTGGGCAGATAAATGGGGTATGGCAGTTAATGTAGGGAAATGTCAAGTGCTACACTTAGGTCATGGAAATAAGCGTATGAGATATCGTTTACAGGGTTCAGTCATAAATCAGGCAGAAAATGTTATGGATCTGGGTGTCTTTATAAATCAGGACTTCGAGTTTAGTCAACAGTGCAGTATTGCTAGTAACAAAGCCAACAAAATGCTTGGGTTCATCAATAGATCTATTTCAAACAAATCTAAGAAAGTTCTTCTGCCTTTATATAGGAGTTTAGTAAGACCTCATTTGGAGTATGCTGTTCAGTTTTGGTCGCCTTATCTGAAGAAAGATATTTTTGTATTGGAAAGGGTTCAAAGAAGGGTAACTAAATTAGTAAAGGGACTCTCAGATTTAGATTATGATACCAGACTTAATAGGCTTAACATGTATAGCCTGGAGCAAAGGAGAGTCAGAGGGGACATGATTCAGTTATTTAAATTTATCAAAATGAAAGATGTAAATGGATTAAATTTTTGCGGGGAAAGCAGGACAAGGGGTCATTGTTTTAAGCTATTTAAATCTCAGGCCAACTTGGAAATCAGGAAAAAACTATTACTTTAACCGGGTCGTGGGCACTTGGAATAGCTTACCAGAAGAGGCGGTAATGAGCAAGGGAGTGGATAGCTTTAAGAGGGCCATTGATCTTCATTGGGGGACTAATTAATTGACTAGGACCAGCCTAGCTGGGCCCAGAGCCTGTTGCTGGTCGTCACATTTGTATTTGTATTTGTATTGAAATGTTACCTAGACTCGAAACGTTATGCCCAGGGACTCGGGTGTTCTACTAGACATAACTTTTTTAGAACTGGCTTATTTGCTTGAATTTTAACCAAAAGCTCAGGACTTGAAAGTTAACTTTGAAAAAGAGTCATTATTTTTAACATTTTGTAAAGTATAGAAACCAGAAACCTACCCTACTACCTCTTTCTTCAGTCCAAATCAGGGTTCGAAAATATCATGATATTTTCGAAAATATTAAAAATATCCGTTATTTTGAAAAAATCCAATATTTTCAATTAGCGCAAACTAAAGTGTTCAAAATAGTAAATGCATCCTCAAATCTCTCTTTAATTTCTTATATTATAATTACAATATGTTGACTTAAAATTAATGTTCATTATTTATCTTTACTAATAATAAAGCTGAAAGTCTCTCTGTCCGGAGGATGTCTGGATGTCTGTAGGATGGATGTCTGTGACGCGCATAGCGCCTAAACCGTTCGGCCGATTTTCATGAAATTTGGCACAAAGTTAGTTTGTAGCATGGGGGTGTGCACCTCGAAGCGATTTTTCGAAAATTCGATGTGGTTCTTTTTCTATTCCAATTTTAAGAAAAAAAATTTCATAAGATGGACGAGTAAATTACGAAATTATCATAACGTGGAACCGTAACGTCGGTACAAGCCAATTGGTGAGAAAATTCACCATACATTATTTGTAAATATGCAAGCGAACCAAAAGACCTTTAATTTTTCTATTACGGGCGAAGCCGTGCGGGTGCCACTAGTATCTAATATTTCAGTTTACATTTCTATCAATTTTAATGGAGTTAAAATCGCATTAGCTGTTTTAATCATTTTTCTTCTATTAGCTGCATTTACAGTTATATGATTCAAAAATAAGTAATATCCATTAGTCGGTGCACAGTCATAAGACATTTTCTTTTTTCTGAGCAATGTTTAAAATTTAATTAGGCACTGTCAATATGAATTAAAATTGCTACATTACTAATAATTTTATGAATATGAAACACAAGTACAAAAGGAATATTATATTACTTTGTTATATTAATGATGCAAAAAGTTATTGACTATATTTTATAATACATTATTAAATATAATAAATAACTTTTTGGTTATTTTTAATAATGAATATAAACAAAACTACAATGATTAACATACTTTTTATGTTGAAAATATCATAGTTGAAAAAATAAATATTGAAAAAAATCAAAATATCATGATATTTTCAAAATAAATATCGGACATATATCATGATATTTATCAACTGATATATATCGGCAAACCCTGGAATGTTTCTATATATATTTAAAATTTTCTTGGACTTCAATTGGTTTTTATTATTTTCCAATTGGATGCAAGAAAAGTTAAGCTTTTCCCCAACTGTCTTGAATTTTCTTTGCATTGTGCTTCCATCTTTTGTTATCTATCTCCTACTTGGAACATAATTTTTAAAAATAGAAAAAGATGCAATCTATAAATGAACTAATTTTTATTTCTTGGAAAAAGCATAAATTATTATTTTAGACAGGTGCATCAAAAATTTGATTAGAACTATTGGCAGTTTGAAAATTCAGTGTCTAAAAAGTCATTGACACATTATGAAAATTCATCAAAAAGCAACAAATTGTCATACCAATATGTTTTGCACCATAAAACTTCGTATGTTCAAGAATTTTTTATGACATCATAAAAAAGGGGGGGGGAGAATATAACTTAAGTAACTGCTGTATCGTCACAGTAACTTTGTTTTTCTTACTGTGACAATACAGCCGTCAATGTAAATTACTTTTTACTTTTTTTTAACAATGTCATAATTTTTTTTTTTTTTTGAACCTGTGACATATTATAGCGCAAATCAGGTATTAATACGATAATTTGTTGCTTTTCTATGATTTTTTAAAATATTTAAGGACTTTTCAAACACCCTGTAGTACTTTAATAAGAATTTGGTTTGGATCAAAGAAAATATCATTTAAGACAGGTTTATTGTTATAGATAGTAGGTATATATATTGTTATACACATGTTTCACTGTATTTCTTAAAGCCAGGGGAGAAGCATTTGTCCTCTCTTTGAACTCTCATACCAAAAAGTTACACCGAAATGTTAAAAGGAATTTGTGTTTTATTTGCAACTTCCCAATGGTTGGTGTGGCTAATGTGAGATTCATACTTCTGACTTGAGTGAGGTGCATCAAACTTTTTTTTTTTTCAGAGTATGCATTCCTACTGAGAGGTCATATTAAACATGGTTGACGGAGAGACCAACCCCACTGCATCCGGTAGTGAAGGTACCGATCTGGCAACAAGTGAGAAAAGTTTGCTAAATTTTTATCAAAAGAAGTTTGACGAGTATCAGAAACAAGATGACAAATATAAACAGAAAATTGACAAGCATCTGAGCGACTTAATAGCTGACAGAGTGAGTAATTTAGTTTTAGTTGAAATTTTAATAGTTAAACGATAGATGTGTGAGATAATTTTCTGTCTTCTTCGACACTTTTTGTTATATTTTGTACTTTTCTTAATAAATGTAAAGACACATGCACTGAGAAGCCAAAACATGACCATTTGCTCAATAAGGTGTTGTGTCACCTTTTACCTTCAACGCAGCTGCAACTTGCCTTGGCATGAATACGAAAAGTTCTTGGTAGATTACTGGAGATAGATAGTACTAAAGGTCTAAGTAGCAGGCAGGCAAAGTCGAAATATTCCGACATCTTAGTGTTTGATCTCTAAGCTTTCTTTCTATGAAAGACCAAATGTGCTGGGCAATTCCATGGTGTCGGATGTAAAAAATGAAGAAAAATTTCTCAGTTTTAATTCCATTTACCAATTATAAACTGTTCCAAAATGATCAAATTTATTTACAAGATACTTACTACATCCCACTGAATAAAAAATCATATTAGTTTTTCAAAATAGATCCCTAAAGTATAAATTAAAAAATTTTAAAGAGTTGGTGTCGGACGTAAACACACAAATAGTAAAATTGATGGTTCACTTAAAAATGATTAAAAGTCTGTGAATTGGCTTACATTTTAATTTTAAAAACAGCATAATTCTAAAGTACACTTATGATTGAAGCATATATCACAGTTTTCAAATGATATTATAAGGAATAAAATTATTTTAAAAAATATTTTTAGCTTGGTGTCGGACGTAAATTGTTCATATTGGATGTAAACTAATGCTCTTAAATGTAAATACATAACAATGATTACAGTCATAAATGTGTAAATTATAGGTTACATATACTGAAACAAAATTTACCAAGTAAATTCAAAAGTAGGGTTGATTGGGGGAAGTGGGACACTGGGGTAAGTGGGTCACCCCCCAAAAACTGAAATATCCATATGGTTTTTATACTTTTTTACATTGATCATGTCATGGTTCATCATAGTGATTAGTTTTGCATATATTTGGGTTAAGTGGAATTTTTATTCTAGGTCAGAGAACTTAGTCAAAAAAAAAAATCGGAACAATATTTTTTGGCGAGTTTAAGCAGCATTTTTCAAAGAAGTGTTTCCCGGTTAGCATTAATTTTTTTATGATCATTAAACATTCATGTACAGTTCAACTTAAAGTGCATACTGCAGTCAGAATTTTTGAGTAAAATATTATTAAAAACTGTTTTAGAGGAGGGGCCCCACTAACCCCGTAAAATTTTGCTATAAGACGTCCCCACACTATGGGGTAAGTTGTCCCCCCCCCCTAACAGTGAGGATTTGAAAATCAAAAGCAACTTTGATGAAATATTTGTATTACTGAAATACAAGACCACTATGATGACTGAGTAGGAATTGATAGTTCAGCTACAAAAGCTGATGATTAGTTATTTGTGAAACTTACATGAAAAAAACCCATCAAGATTTATATGGGTTGAATGTTGATAATGGTTCTTCCTTAGTCAACTTTACATAGATGCAGTCATTTAGTGTTTTTAATTTCTTTTTACACTTATAGTTTTGGCAAATTTGTCAAAATTGATCTTAATCAACTGTATTACGTTCATTCAACACACCTTTTCTCAAAAGGGATCCTACTTACCCCTATCAACCCTAAATGTATATACAATAAATTCACTAAGTTGTTTTTTATGCATGTTTCACTTTAACTTTGAAATTAAAGGCAAAAAAAGAAGAAATACAGTTGAAAACATATGCTATTTAAAGGAATGTAACAGTGTCGGACGTAAAATTTTTTTTACGTCCGACACCTAGATTTTAGTAAAAAATATTCACTTGTTACAAAATGAAAATAGGTTACATCAAAGAGATTAAAATTCTTACTTTGTACCCAAAAATACATGTATGTAGCTTTAAAATTATTGACTCAGCATAATTAACTGCCCATTTTGGTGTCGGACGTAAAACACTTAATGTACCCCAGAGGAATTCTTTTACAAATCAAAATGAATTATATTTTGACGCATTTTTACAACATCACCAGCAACACTCTGTATCTTTAAATGGTTATTCATCTCAATTCATAATATTAGCATGAATGTTTTGGAAAAAACAGAATTTCTTCGAGAGTCTCCAAATATGGTTTGAAAATACTCAAGATGTTGACCTTGGTTTAACCTGCTGTAACTTATTTATAACTGAAGTGATCAAATTTTAGACAGGCTTTTCAAAATATACAACTCTTTACCTTTAAAATGACACCTCATTTGTTTACATATTTTAATTTTGAAAATTTGATCATCTGGTTGACCTTATCATGGAATTGCCCCGCTGTATTGTATCAAAGCCCGGTAAATTGGTGGCAAGGACATCAATTGGAATTCATTATTATGTTCCTCAACTCACTCTAACACAATATGAGGTTTGTGACATGGGTCTTGTGGGAAGAATCCCATTCCAGTTGGGAAGACAGATGCCAACTGTGGGTGCAACTGGCCCGCAATTATGCTTAGATAGTCTGCAGCTTTCATGATCTGTTCTACTACAAGTAAGGGCCTATGAGAACGTTTCTCAAAGCGTAATACTGCCACTACCAGCCTGTGTATAATCTGTACATGAGAAGAGAAACTGTTTACATGGAAGCCGCCATACTGTGACACGGACATTGACGTGATGAATGAAGAAGCATGATTCATCCAAACAGGCAATTTTTTTCTTCTTGTCCGTGGTCCACTCTCAATGTTCCAGGGCCTACAGCAGACATAGTTGACAATGATGCTTGGTGAATAGAGGTACTGGATATTCTGTATTTTCATATTTCCAACAGTGTCCGCTAAGCTGTGTGCTCCGAAACACTTGTACTTGAACCGTATACCTGTATTAAACTGTGCTGTCAATTGAGCCACTGTCTAGCATCGATTTTGCTTTACCAAGCAACTAGCCGACAGTATCTGACTGCCTTTTTCTTTGATGATATGTGCACGTTCTATGCGTTTGCGTCTGTTGTTGGTTTCACCATAATTTTTCCACTTTTAATGAATACTAACGGGACCACCGTGACAAAAATGCGCGCTTTCTTCGGTCCTTCCGGGCCTGGAGCAAATGAGAAAAACCTAGGTGGCGCTACAGTCTAAGCGATTGAGATTCAAATCAACAATCCAATGTTTTGCTTTACCTTTTCCAACAACCGTTGCTGAAAATGCTTGACCTTTCACCTTTCTGTAAGCAATGAATTGATGATTAACTGAAATAAAAGTAAGTGATCTGAAATGTTACTTCAAATGATTTAGTAACCTTTATTAAGGTTATGTTTTAATGTTTGCGTAAGACAGTTGTTTCACACTTCTTACAGGTTGAATTTGTTGTTAGTCTCTCTATTGCTTTTTTAAAGGAATCCTTCCGATCTTTTAAATTCAGCTTTGCACTTGCATTAAAGATTAGTAAAAACGTTCAGATTATCATTGTTTTTATTAAGTTAAAAAATCTGTGCAACGATTTAAAAGGAAAGTTAAGAATTCGATTGCTGAATCTCAGACAGCATATTGCAAGTTATATAGTGTCTTCAATTTACAATCTAGTGCTATACCTACAACATCAAATTTCTTTCAGTTTTACATGAATAACTTTAATGTTAATTACTTTCTAAAATGCCATCTTTCTAGAATGGATAAACAAGTGAATAAAAGTAATTTCATAAGTTTAAAATATTGAATTGGTATTTTGGAAGTAAAAATGTAATATCAATCCAAATATCAACTGAATATTCGGTGCATCTGCAATTGATTATCAATGTTTAATGAATATTTAGAAAAAAATATTTTTTTTAAACTTTAGCTGCATATTTGGTTTAAATTATGGGAGAATGAATTTAAAGTGCTAAATTTTTCTCTTATTTCCTTAGTAAAATATTCAATTATTTAATTTATTTATTTTGGTTATATGTATGAGTATATAACGTTTTCTATGTTTTTCTCTTTTTAACCTACTATTTTTACTTTTTGAACTAATGGTGGTTATTTTACAATAATAATTGTTCTGATAAGTACTGTGTTATAGAGAGAGAGATATGAGACCCTTTCATGTGTCTTTCAAAAGGAAGTCTTAACTCTAAATTTGACCTATCTATTGAATTTATAAATATGCTTTAGTATATATATTCTTGAAAAACCATTCAACTCAATCTTGATTAGTTGGGATTTGTTTTCAGTGCAAAATAATTGTACACAGAAATATTTTTATCTTAAGACCTATCAAAAAAGGACATCATTTTCAACCTTTCTTTGTTTCTGTTTTTTAATTTTATATTACATATTTTAATGAAATTAAGAGTTGCCACTAAAAGGCTCAGGCACGTAGCTAGAACTTTGTTAAGGGGGGGGGGTCCAAGGTTGCACGAACTTCAAAAGAGGAGGCATGCTAAAGCAGAATTAGTAGCTGATAATTACACAAGACTAAGATAAATCCAATTAAAACTGATCATTAAAATATGATAATTAACTAAAATTAATTAAATAATTGAAATTAATAGAGTCATTAGTTAAAATTAGTTAACAAAAAGATTATGTTAAGTGGTAATCACATACAAAGTTTCCAAATATGGGTGAACCTCTGTACTCCTGAAAATAAGTGATACATTTTCTATTAATAAAAAGGGCACAAGAAAAGAAAAACGGAAAATGAAAACTGTTCTAGAAATTACTTGGAAAATGCATGCGATAATTTAATAGAATATTAAAGCTTTGTAATATATTTCAACAAAATATGTACATATGTACTTATGTCATTTTATTTGAAAACTAGAAAGTCACCCGTCAAGGCATGACGGGTGAAAATTGCTTCAACTCTTCATTTGAATGAAGCAATTGCCTGTTTGGTGATATTTTGATAGTTGAAATTTTAACTCTAACACCAGTGGATTAACCCTAAACTCCAGTAGATAGCGTTCATTGTTTTCGTTTCTTCATTCCTCTGATATGACACAGTCTTACCAGTAAAACTGTTCAAGTTACCGGATCGAGTTCAGCCTTGTCACAATAAAGCCTTTCCTTGCATGTTAAACATTACCAAAACATATTATCGAATTACATATCATGCCGTGGTGTGAATTCATTGTTGAAACACGCGGGTTACTCGATCATTGGCACTATTTATATGAGGATAAATAAATCTATACCTATGGAGTCGAATGTATAACTATATGAATGTTACATAACGTAACCCTGTCCGATTTGAACAACATTTCAGGCATAATCCCACAACTCTCTCAACGAAAATACTAACAAGGTTTCATTTAAAAAGCTTGAATTAGTTTTTATTTATTTACATTTATAATATTCTTTTGATACCATGAAATAGAATGATATTTCCAATGTTATCCGTTTTCTAATTATCCTTCCTAATCATCAATTAAAAGTTTGAACAAACTATTAACTCTTTGGGGGACGGAGGCTTCCTTTGTTGCAACCATTTTTTATACATATATTTTTTCTTTCTTCAGCCAACTGACACAGTGATTTCAGTTAGCTGAAAAAAAAAGAGAAGCAAGAAATAAATGGTGTTCTCAAGTGAAGTCGCTATTCCTCAAAGGGTGAAAGCTGTTCAAAAAAATTTTAAATATCGGAAAAGGCGTATTGCCGTTTTTTATCATTATTTTTTTCTTTCTAACGGGGCTGTGTTAGAGGCTTTAGCCTTTTGCGGAACAAGTGCGAACCAACGATATGGCATCCAGTCATTCATATGCCACCATTAAGGCGCGGATGTGAATGTCACAGGAAAATTTGATGCCCAGTTTCCACCAGATGGAGACACCTGAGCTCTCTTCGATGCGAAACTGCAAAATGAATTTTATTTTGTCAAGAGTATTCACAGTCAAACGACCTAAGGGATCTTTTACATGCCAATTAATGGAATGTATACTTAATGAATTAAATTAAGCATCTGTGTAATTTTATTTTAACAACATGTTGTTAATTTTAACAACAATACATATCATATTTTACGACGCAGGTAATGATTTTTTTCTTCAATACGATGTTAGCAAAACACTCTATTGCAAGAAATAGTAAATATCTTTAGCTTGAAGAAAATAAGTGTTTAAAAAAAAGGCAATATATAACAGAAAAGCTCAAAAACATTTACCTCGTATTCACCTTTTTTTGTTTCTTTGCTTGTAACGCAGTAAATAGCGGTAATTTTCACCTAGTAATTTATAGTTAAATGCACATGCCTGTTTTTTGTTAATTTAATGCTACCTTCACAATTTACTAAAGATGGATGCATAGATGCTAATTAAATAACTCCTTAGTACAAAGCCAGTGAATAACAATCAGAAAATGTATTCCAATGATGCAAATACAAATATGTTTTATGGAACAACATCGAATAAGATTTTTTTTCGTCAATTAAAAACTAACTTTTTCTTTTGGGATCATAGAATCACAATTCAGTAAGATTTAAAAGTAATAATTTCTAATAAATTACTTATTACATGCGTTAATATGGCCGAACTTGTGATTTCATAAACTGATCACAGTAAAATATTCAAGTACTTTTCAATTTAATTTTTCTATAAAATTTTGATACCGTAAAAAGTTTGTTACATCAACTTCAAGTTTTATTTATTCATTTATTTTATTTATTTTACCTTTAAACACAAATTTTTTTTGGGCATTTAATATGTTCCATGATCATGCTTAAATATTGGGGGGAAAACATCAGTAAAAAATCTACGTAATTTGTTACTCAGAAAGGAGAGAGATGCTAAAAGTAATCTAAAAGTTCAAATAAAATTTTTATCAAAATGTAAAATGAATCTGAAATGAACCATGCCAAAAATTTAGAGTTAAAATGAAAAAAAAAAAAAAAAAATCAATAATTATTTTTCTCATCCTCAAACACACGAAATGTGTAGAATTTCTTTTTTCGCTGCTGGCTTAGAATCTAAAATTAGTTTTTAAATGAAAAACACATTAACACGTAAAATTGCTCGTATTATCAAGAAAACTTTAAAAGGGAACACTGCGACTTACCTAGTTTGGGTAAACTTAATTTTCTTTTGCATACAATTTTGTTCAAGATATGTTTTCTATAAGTATAACGTAGATAAAAACTGCGTGTTAAAACAGAAAAGAATCGGAATTCAGTTACTAATTCACCAGGAACGCACCTCATTCTGGCTGTCTTTCGTACAACATGCGTCTACGAAATCCACAAAAATCCAAAAAGAAAAGAGAAAGAAATAAAGAAAACCACGCCAATGAGCCTGTGGGATACAGCGGAAGTGGCAATAAATGCTTGTTTTTACTTTGCCAATGGCAATTTGATGGACCAAAGAGAGGGGCTGAATTTCAAGGTCACAGGACCCAGCTGGTTTGAAAGTCGAAAGGGACATTTCCCCGTTTCGGACGGAGTAGGTGACACAGCAAAAAGCAGACGAAAATTGGGAACCTGCAGTTGTTGCACGAGGTTCTCGTGTTCTGAATTGACTCAAGCGCTGAGAAAATTGCCGATTACTGGGAATATTTAAGGGGAGAGAATGCTGCGTTTTATAAAATCATTATCTTTCGGAAAAATTTTGTTCATGCGAGATGCAACAACTGAGAAAAAAGGAGAAGGGTCTTTCGGGAAGGGGGGGTGTCTGGACCCATGGACCCCCCCCCCCCCTTGGCTATGTCCTTGAAAGGCTCGAAAACGTATCGATATTATCTTAAACGTTTGATGGAATGTATATTGATTTTTAAATTACAAGATAATGATAACAATAAAAAAAATACCTTGTCTATTTATTGGTAAACACATTTTCATAGTATTGTCATGTATAATATGCAATTAATAATTTGTTTCTGTTGAAAAATCTTTTTTTTTTGGATGATCAGGCTTTTAGCAACGTTTTCAAGAAAATTTATTTTGAAGATTTTCACCATTTTACTTTTTGTTGAGAAAATATTTTGCTTCAAAATTATTTGTTGTTATTTTTTTCTTTTTACTTTAATCTGTGGAAAGCAATTCATGGGTAAACACATTTTAAGAAAATTTAATTTGCTCTTTCAATGAAAAAAAGCTTGCAATCGAGTATATTGTCAGCGAACGAAGCAAAACGTTCGATCGCTTAGTGTGACTCACTCAACTGTGTTCCGGGCCCGGGTAGAAACGCGCTTTGTCACGGTGGTCCCGATACTAACAACAATAGATCGCAAACAACATCCAGACTTTCAGATTTGGAAATACTTGTTCTGAGTTCTTAAGCCAATATAGTTTGTCCTATATTAAATTTGTTTAGTTCAGCTGCCTTGCTCATCACTCACAAAAGTTAGGGCAAAAATGATTCCATGCATGAAAAATGTGGAGAGTCAAAAGAAGTGTAGGGGTTAGAGGGCGTCGCACCTGAGACTTTTTTTTTTCTTGTAAAATTGGGCTATATTACTTACTGGTTTTTTATATTACTGAATGGAATAGGGGCGGATGGCCCCTGTACTTTCCCTCCCATCTTAAAATTCCATTCTTATGAAATAAGAAGAGAAAAGCTCATTTATTTGGAATTTTATTTTTTTGTTTTTTTTGTGAAATAAATCAAACCACCCTATAAAAAAACATTCTCCTATTGATCATTAAATTTTAACTCTGAAAAGTGAGGAGGCAAGGCCCCTTTACTATTTTAAGTGAGTAGGCAGTTGCCCACCGTACTAGCCGCCTATGTTCCTTACCTTCTCAAGCACGGTTAAACACCATTGTCACTCAATCATGTGCTCCCCATTTCATCGATATGAGTTCATTGAAAAATGTGAGGGTTATCATAATGTTTTGACTCTTCAGCGTAAATGATGACCTACAAAATTTTCTGCTTGCGACTTGGCTAATCCTTGTGAAATGTGTTAGTAGGGCTGAATGCATAATAATCTTTATGTGTGCATACATTAGAAGTGTTTAATATGCTTTTCTTGTTTCTATAAAAGTTTGTATGGCAAATTAATTTTTTTTTGTTTCTGGTTAATGAAATTCTACCTCATTTTTATTTTACTCATTATTCGTTTCATTTTTCAGCATGAACTTGAAGCAGAGGTTTTACGAAGAGGTGAGAAGATATCCGACTTGCAAAAAGCACTTGTTGATCTCCAGCTTAGTTGCTTTGAGGAAAGAGAACGGTTTTTAAAAGTTTCTGCGGAGAAGGAAGAATTAAAAGTAATTATGCTGTTTGGTGAAATTTTTTTATCATTTATGTAATTTGAAATTGTTATATAGGTTTCGAAAAGTTTTTATATTTATAACATATGATACATAAATTTTTATTATTATATGACAAACAAAAATAAAAACTTCTTTATAAAAATATTTCTGGGAACATGAATTGTTTTGCTGATGATGTCAAAGTTATGGGGAGTGTAGAAAATGAAGAAAAAGCAAATCAGCTGCAAGAGGATCTAGATCATATTACGGAGTGGGCTGATAAATGGGGTATGGCTGTTAATGTTGGGAAATGTCAAGTGCTGCATTTAGGGCATGGAAATAAGTGTACAAGTTATTATTTGCAAAGTTCAGTCATTAGTCAGGCAGACAAAGTTACTGATCTGGGGGTCTTAATAAGTCAGGATTTAAAGTTTAGCCAACAGTGCAGCATTGCTATAACAAGGCCAATGAGATGCTTGGGTTTATCAATAGATCTATTTCAAACAAATCTAAATAAGCTCTTCCGCCCTTATATAGAAGTTTGGTAAGACCTCATTTGGAGTATGCTGTTCAGTTTTGGTCTCCTTATCTTAAAAAAGACAATGTATTGGAAAGGGTTCAAAGGCGAGCTACAAGGCTAATAAATGGACTTTCTCACTTAGACTATGATTCCAGGCTTAGAAGGTTAAAAATGTACAGTCTTGAGCAAAGAAGAGACCGAGGGGACATGATTCAGTTGTTTAAATTTATTAAAATGAAAGATGTTACGGGGCTGAAGTTTAGCACTGAAAACAGGACAAGGGGTCATTGTTTTAAGCTATTTAAATCTCAGGCTATCATGGATGTTAGGAAAAATTATAATTTTAGCAGGGTAGTGGAACCTTGGAACGGTTTACCGGAAGAGGTGGTAATGAGCAAGGGAGTAGATAGTTTTAAGAGGGCCATTGATCTTCACTGGGGATTGTAAATTGACTGGAACCAGTCTTGCTGGGCCCAGAGCCTGTTGCTGGTCGTCACTTTTGTATTTGTATTTGCTGCATTCGATTTTAAACATTTTAGTTTTGAAACTTTTTAAATTACATTTTCATTCTCGTTTAGATCATTTTATTGGAGAAATATTACTTATATGTTTGGATACTTATTTAGTAGGGAAAATTTCTTTTATTCCATACATAATAATAATAAAATTTATAATTTTGCCAAACATTGCAAGTCATGTGAGCATTTACTCTCTTCTTAATATTTCACCTGAGTGTTTTATAAGTTTTTGTACTTGGTTGTAATGGTAAAAGTATGAATTAAATAAATCAAATTTGTGTGACCCTACAATATTAAGTAACAAAAATGTTTTCTTTTTCTTTTTTTTGTGTGTGTGTGTGGGGGGGGGGGGTCTTGAAGTTTTTGGTCTTGGTTTGGCTTACTCTATGACTGTTAATAATTTATGTTGTACTGTTGTTTTTTGTTGCATAATTTTTTATTCTTTTGGTTAATCGTTAATCCAGAATTTTTATCAGGAAGAAATAGGCAAAAATATGTTGCATTATCATGTCTTCATCTCCAAATTTTTCTGAAAGTGTTTTCTGAAATTATTGTAGAGTTCCTATGCTCTTAAATTTCAACATTTAAGATAGATTCAGGGCTCCCTAAAGAGGCTCTTTTCTTTTAAAACAGTCTAAAGTCTTATTTTTGCTCCTCATACTTCAAACCTGTTTTCTCTCTCTTCCTATTCTGCTTCAGGTGTTACAAAACAGTTGATGACTCAAAGTTTACGCTATGGTGTGGGATGGCATTATTCTCTCAACTTTTTGCTAAAACCCTATAAATAACAATTCCTTTGAGTGCTGTTTCCGCTGTTCACCATTAGCGGACATTCCTTTAAAAAATCGCAAAATTTCTCAACTTGGAATTTTTCTATTCTTAATATCTTTTTACTTCCTTTTACAAAAAAGGAAGTATTGTATTCGTGAAAAAATGTTCACTCAAAATTTGGCCTTAACTTCCATTTTGCTCACCCCCAAATGAATGTTGAGTTTTTTTTTTCAACTTGACCACACGTAGATAAGTACCTAAGAACGTATAGACACGCAAAATATCCATTTTGACGATTCCCGGGTTAATTACAAGTTTTTTCGTGACGTCTGTGTATATGTATGTGCGTATGTATGTCGCATATCTCAAGAACGGTATATCCTAGTAAGTTCAAATTTGGTATGTAGACTCCTTGTGGGTTCTAGTTGTGCACCTCTCTTTTTGGTTGCATTTGGATGTTCCAAAGGTGGTCTTTTACACCTTTTTTGGGGGAAATCAATGTTAATTTCAATGCAAACTCAAGTGGTGCTATAATTTATGCAAACACTTGGCAATATATCGCCAACTTGGTGACAAATTTGCAATTTTTTTTTAAAATCTGGTTTTAATCTGGCCATTCTTGGTGATATTTAGTGAGTTAACTATTGAATCACATTAAAATTGCCAATGATGGGAAAAAAAACTTTAAATTGGTGTAAAAGGAAGTCATATGATGCACACGTCAGGTCTCTTAGGTATACAGCCAATGTAAATGAATGTTTTACGATAATTTTCATTTGCTATCTTATTATCAATGAACAGAAGAATCTAGGAATTTAGCCTCAAGGAAACAGGAATCAAGGATCAAGTGTAGCATTATTCTTCTGCTTAACTGGACACTCAAACATCTTTCAGACCCCGAAGAGTTCCTATTTTTCCTACTTTTTCCTATTTTTTAGAGCACTCTCCTTATTTTCCTACTTTTTCCTTTTTTTCCCTACTTTTTCTTTCTTTAGTATAGCACTTCTAATTGTGCATTGATTATTATTTTTACGATGCCGCACCAATAATTTTCTGCATATTTCAAATTTGAAAAACAAAAGAAACAAGCGGATCCTGATATTTTCATTGACTGACTACAGTAATTTCTTTAAGGAGCGCCGCGGCGTCTGCGTGTTTAAAAGTTAAATTTTCGTAAGTGACTTTTTTTACCATTGCTCCGTTTATGATCGACTTTTCTTTTTATCGCTCCGACTTCAGTCCTACTGTTTTAACAAAACAATCAAGAAGCGGATACCGGCACATTCTGGTGCAATTATATATTACTTACCCGTCAATTAGAAGCTTTAATTAAAATAAACGGCGGAGTGTTAAAAAAGTGCGGGAAAAGCCGAATTTCCTATTCACAAATTTTTTGTATAGATGATTACAAGGGAAATGGAGCTCTATTTAAACAGAAAGGCAATGTAAAACCTTAAAAGGAACGTAAGGAAGCAAAAATAGAAAAACCTGTACACAGTACATATTTTCTTGATGTTAGTACAAAATAAAAGCGACATATAACAGAAATTCGCAAAAACGGAACACTTCAAAAATAATCGCAGAAACGAACTTTTTTCATACATAAATATGATTATTGTTAATTCTAAATAGGAAACATGATTATAAAATTTATAAAATTTCAGTTTCTTTCCTTGTAAAGAGTGTATTTGCAAAAAAAAAAAAAAAAAAACTCGGCAAAACCTAGATGGGCAAAATGTTCCCGATTTTTGGAGAAAAATCGGAAATCAATTTAAATGCAAGATACCGTTTTTATTTCTTCGCATTTTTAAAAGTTGGGGGGGGGAGGGGAGGGAATAGAGCTACAAGCAAATATGTACTGTATTTCTTTTTAATCAATATTTTTTAACCTGATATATCATCAATATCGAGGAGTTGCTCCCCCCTTCCAGCCATCGCTCAATTTCGTGAACAATTTCCAGATGAATATTTTTGTTGTATGGTGAGGATTGAATTGTTTACCATGCATGATTTTCCCCTTTTTTTCCGTGACAAAAATTTTGGAAGAAGGAAGTAAAAAATCATCAATAAAACAATATTCGTTTTTATTGCTTGATTAAAATTAAAACTGGCCCGTCATTTTGATTTTTCCCCCGGGGATGGCTAGCAAAGTATGTATACTGAATGCAAATTTTGTCTGAAAACAATAAAATCCACACAAACTTGTATAGTTAAGCATTAATTTTCTAAAGCCAGGGAGGGGAGAAATTTTTCTCACTGACCCCCCTAAATGACGTTCCTGAAAGAAAAATTTTCTTGTATGCTAAAAATATATAACATAATACAAACCCTTTAGTTTCCTTATTTCTTTATTTATTTAGTTTAATTATTTTATTATGAATTTTATGTCCCATATTTAAGAACAAATTTATTTTAGTTCTGCACTTATAGTCTATTTCCTTTTTTTTTTTCAAATTCAAACATCTGCCCCTGCTTATGCAAAAATGCATGTCAGCTGCTGATTATTTTCAACTAAAACTGATTTAATATTTGCTCTGCTTTTTGCATCATAGTTTATGACAACAGGAACTGAAAGTGTTAGTATTTTTAAATGATAAAATGGATGCTCTCGAAGGAATGTTTTCGTTTTTGACAAAACAAATCTTTAACAAAAATGGTTTTATTGCACAAAATTATGAGTTTTATTATTATTGTTATTATTTTTTTATTTATTTATTATTACTATTATTATTGCCATCGCTATATTGCATTTTAATCTTTCACACTTGAAATTTTTATTACTGTATTGTTGAAAGGTGTTTCTTTGTTTGGATTTTATTTTCATATTGTATTTAGTACCTTTGTTTCCACTAGTTTATTTTTCATATTGAAAATTGTCAGTTTGTTTCTTTTGTTTTGTTATTTGACTCGGTCTTTCATTAAATCCCTTTAATAATTCAAAAGTA
Organism: Uloborus diversus; assembly: GCF_026930045.1. Lineage (NCBI taxonomy): Eukaryota > Metazoa > Arthropoda > Arachnida > Araneae > Uloboridae > Uloborus > Uloborus diversus. The sequence continues at coordinate 249,333,900 of NC_072731.1, forward strand.
CTGTTAGTTTATTTTTGGGACAGTTTTAAATCAAAAACACTGTTAGTTTATTTTACATTAGAAATAAAGTTTACGCTAAATCTGTTTCCTCTTGACGTCTGTTTAGTCTTATCTCTTCCTATTTTTCCCTACTTTTTTAACTGATTTTTTTCCTAATTTTCCTACTTTTTAAATTTTTGATTCTTTATTTCCTACCCCCCCCCCCCCCCAAAAAAAACCACTTCGGGGTCTGATCTTTGGAATTTAGAGCTTATCTTTTGCTCATGGTCATACCAAGCAAAATGTATTTTTAAACCCATTTAATGTCTACAACAAAGCATTCTTTGTCAAGATCGCCATTTTCAGACTTTTTCTTGAAACATTGAGATAAATTTTTTGGGCAATTGAGAGTAGATCACAAGCACACTATTTAGTACACTAATTGATTAAAAGAAGAAAATTGCCCTTGTAACAGACGTTGAAAGAAGTTTTAATATAATCGGAGCTGTAACTTGTTATTCTAAAACTTCCTTTGTTGGCATCATGCTCATTGAATAAATTTTTTGGCTAAATTGTATGCATACATTTTATTAAAATAAAAATTTATATAATGTTCAAGCTGTGAACTAAACTGACAAAAAACTTCTCATTTCAATGCTACAAATCCTACTTAAAATTTTGGTCAGGGTAGGAAATACCACCTTACTTATTTACCTCGTGTGAATCCCATGACTTATTGATCAACATAGCTTATGAAAATGTTTTCTAAAATTGTTTTATTTTTTGAAATTTTTTTATTTGTTTAAATAAAAAAATCTGATCTATAGTGCTTCTCGAAAATATATTTAAAAGTTTCTTAAATAATAGTTTACTTGAATATATACTAATATTACACTTTTAAAACACATGTTAAAATTATTTGATCAATTCATTTATTTTTAATTTTTAGAAAAATGAAAAGAAGCTGCATGAAAATATTAGACAGGTTCTAAGTGTTACTCAAGAAAAAGATTTGCGTGATAAAATAATTTATGTGCTTAAGGATCCAAAAGTAGAGATTGGTTATAGAAGTGAAGACAATGATTCTGGTTAGTATTTTATGCTATTATAATTTTTTATTTTTATCCCTTTATTGCATTGAATTTTGCACTAGCTTGCAATAAAAACTTTAAAACTCTAAGTTTATGATATGTGTGTGATAGTTCGAAGCACTGAGTAAGGTTCAGTATGCAATTGAAAATGTTTACTAATTTTTAAATGTGCATTCAGCTAATGAAAAGCTTCCTTTGAATAGTTTAGAACATCTTAAAAGCTTTGGTTTAATAATTGAAAAACATATTACAGTAGATATGCACCAAATATTCAGTTGCTATTAAGTATACTGCATATTCGGCAGACAACAAATATTTAATTTGGTTGAATACTTCAATATTTGGCAATCAAATAGCAAACAAATTTAAATGTTCGATAATTGCCAAGCATTTTTTAACATACTGAATAAGAGTTTCAGTATAGTTCCACAGTACAAAATTTATTTAAATTGTTACCACATTCAAAGTAATTTTAATGCAAGAGAAAACACACAGATGTTAAATTTTAATTTTGTTACTTTTCAATTTTTCTTATATCTTAAGACACATCACCTTAGCCTAACTATTACAAACTCATTTAACTATGACATAGTAGCCAAAGAAAAAAAATCCTCATAATGTTAAATAGTAATAAATGTCAATGAAGTCAATTCATTACTACTTAACATTACCTGCTAATTTTTTATAGAAAATATGCAGCCATAAATTTAAATAAAAAGGTAGGGAGGGGAGAAATACACTTGCATATTAAATTTTTCTGTACTTTATTTTCTAAAGTCTTACATCATATGAAATGATAAATATTGTTCAAAACAACCTAATTAAAATTAATCATTGTAATCAAAGTTTCTAGTATTTTCCAATTGAATAGAGAAAATAAAAATACTGGCAATGTTTGAAATCATCCTCAAATTTAATGGTTATACTCGCACAATTACTTATCAGTTACCAAAGAGATTTATATAACAGAAAATTGCTTGAATAAATTGTAACTTGAATGATATTTTAAGAATGTTAGGTTTGAATATGCATGTAAAGTAAATGCAACATGTTGCCATTATTATCAGTTATCAAATCATATTTATCAGAAAAGAAAGTAATTATCCGTTTATGCAGATAAAGTGGAAAGCCAATTAGCTATTTAGTATATTAATTTGTTTTTACTTTTGGAATGATTTATTTTAAATTAATGATGTAAATACATTTATACGATATTAAATTTAAATGCATTTACATTTCCCAAAATGAATTAATATTTTCCACTTTAAATTGGCATAAAATAAAAATGTTAGTTGCATTTTTTAATGCAAGTATTTGACATTCGGGCAAAATATGATATTTGGTGCGTCTCTACTTATTAGTCGACCATGCATCATGGACAAGAAAAGGGTTAAACTGCCGAATAGGAGAGAAAACTGGGTGTGTAACAAAATTACAAGCCATAGTGTATAAATGCAAGAACAATGTCTTTGTCTTTGTAGCTTGTTTTTTGTTTAACATCTATATACCCCCCCCCCCCACCTCCCAGTTATGCCTGCAATTCGGGGTGAAAGGGAACCACTTTATTAATAATGCGTTTAAATTTTGGGTTTTAAGAAATTTGCATCAACTTTTTTTTTTGCATTTATAAGAGTAAAATCCGAAGTTACCAGATCGTGAAAAACAGTATAAGTAGTCTGAAAACAGTACAAGTGCCAAAGGAGACGGGGCAATCGAATCACGCATTGCAGCGGCGTTTGTGGGATTAAAAATTAAATCTTCTTAAGTGACTTTTTTGCACATGCAGCGCTTATGATCGACTTTTCTTTTTATCGTCCCAACTTCAGGCCTACGGTTTTAACAAAACAATAAGGAAATTGATATTGGCATATTCTGATGCAATTTTATATTATGTACCCGTCAATTAGAAGCTTTAATTTATGATTTCAGTAAATGGTCAGCTGTTCAAAAAGTGTGGGAAAAGCCGAATTTCCTATTCGCCAATTTTTTATGTAGCTGATTTCAAGTGAAATGGAGCTCTATTTAAACAGTAAGGCAATGTAAATCCTTAAAAGGAATGTAAGGAAGCAAAAAATGAAAAATCTGTACATATTTCATTGATATTAGTACAAAATGAAAGCGACAAATAACAGAAATTCACAAAAACAGACCACTTTAGAAAGAATCGCGGAAACTAACATTTTGCATGCATAAAATATGATGATTGTTCATTCTAAATTATAAACATATTTATAAAATTTCATTTTTTTTCCTTGCAAAGAGTGTAAAAAACTGCAAAACCTATATAGGCAAAACGTTCCCGATTTTATGTTCCATTTTTATTTTCTTTAAAAGTTGGGGGCTAGAGCTACACGCAAATATGTACTGTATTTTTTTTTTCCTTTTTAATGGGTATTTTCTACTCTGATATATCATCAATATCGATTACTTGATCATTTTTATCTTTTGCGTTTATGGCAATGCGGCATTTCTGAACATTTAACATTTTTTTGACAGACTCTTTATGGGGTGTGGCAATTATACTGATGCAGCGTATCTACTGTAAGTTATTGTACTCATGGTGCCTGATCAAAGGGAAAGGGGGGAGGAAGAGATATATGCAAGCATTTGATGCCAGGTGTTCCCCCTCATTTGCAATTTCGTGAACAATTTCTAAATGAATATTTTTGTTGCATGGTGAGGGTTGAGAGAAGCTACATATCTTCCCTTTTATGAGCAGAGAAACATTAGTAACTGATCTTTGTCTTTGATAAAAATGTTATGTTTGCCATGCATAGATTTTTTTCTTCATTTTCCCCGTGACAAAAATTTTGGAACAAGAAAGAGGGGGAAAAAAACATCAAACCATTAAAGCAATATTTGTTTTTATTGCTTTATTAAAATTAAAACTGACTCGTTCAGTACTTTTTTGGTCACCCCTACTCGGGTGCTTAAGTACCCCCCTGCCAAATTTGGGCAAAATCCATTGTAAACTGGATTTGTATAAGGAACATACATAAACACACACATGCATGTGGTATATTCTTTGTTTTATTTATATAGATATTATTTTTTCTGATTATTTTTTATTTTATTTAATATTAACTTAGTTGTAGTAATTACTAAATTATTGCTAGTCACAGAGTTTTTGGAAAACTACTCTGGAAACTACTTTGGAAAAAATATATATATATATATACATAAAACATATATAGATTCATTATTTGTTTATAAAATAATATATTTATTTTTTAAAAAAATCAAAAGAGAAAAAAGAAATAAAAATCAAGTTTTAATGTTTTGCTGTTCACCAGTAGTTTTACATCATTATTGCTGCAAGTTTGCAACTTCTTTTATTTTGAAAAATCTTTTGCAATAAACTTTTTTTTTTCAGTATTTTTAGGGATTGAAAAGTTATTGTGTATTATATCAGATTTTTCAGAGAAAAAATAACCATTTTGTTTACTTGTAAATTCTTACCTAATCTTACAATTTTGTTTAATTTATTGGAATCCTAAAAACATTTGTAAAATGTTTAGATTTACAAATGTATGTTCTTTTTAGTAAAATAATTAAGTTAAAACTAATTATTTCCTGTGTATCAGTCATTGTTGCGTAAATTGTTTTTTAGTTATAATAGTAGCTGAACTAGTTACATTTCACTTTAATTTGAAATTTCAGAAACATATGACCGAAGCCTAGCTCAGATGATTGCAATTTAACTTTCACAAAGCACTAATTGAGGTATTTTTGTGGAAAAATGATGTTTTTTTTTCTGGAAAAATTGCATTCTGTGAGTCATGGAAGGTTACGAGCAGAAGTCATGGAAAGTCAGATTTCAAAACCCAAAATGTAGCAAATACCCTGTAAATGTTTACTGCAAATTGTTTTAGGTTGCAACACATTGAAGAGTAAAAAAGCATTATGTAAATGCAAAAACCTATCTCATGATTTTCATCGGTTTATGAATCTATTCTTGCTGAAGTTGTACAGCTAATTTATTATAATGTTTTGATTTTCAGGTACTGGAATTTCCTCATCTCCGACTTTAGTAAATAAATATCTAAAGGAACAGGTATGTGTATTTCATAGCATTATAAAATTTTAAAATAAATCTTTTTTTTTGAATAGTTTGTACTTCCTGTTTCTAAATATAGTTTTTTTTTTTTTTTTTTGTAATCTAAAAAGAAATTTGAAGACTTTTATAAATTAAACTTCAATGCACAGAAAATCCTTATTAAGTATTTTAAAGACATTAGGAGATTTCTCGCTTTAGAAATGCCTTTATGTATTTTTTTTTTTCTGGTTTTGACCAGTATTTTTCTTTAATGGTAATATTTTAAGGAAAGTTTTGATCTATTTAAAAAAAAAGTCCAACAATGTCTTTACTGCCATACAACATATTATTCAAGCCCAGTCGATATCCTCTGATTTGACGCTTAGTATTAAATTTGTTTTATTGCTTTCGGTAATAGATATCCAGAAGCCATCAAGTGAAACCAAACTGTTCAGTAAACTAGCTTGCTTTTAGGATTTTTGGGGCTTTTCCCTGTTTACATTTACAAAGAGGCTACTTTATCAATAGTATAGCTATTTGCTTATTTTAACTCCTGTTATCACTCAAAGTGTTTGACTGATTTTAAAACATTGTGGTTTTTGGAATTGGGTCGGGGTTGAAAATTGAATCAAAAAAAAAGCAAGGACATTAAGCACTTGCATATTTAGATTTAAATTTCTGACTTTCTTTCTTTTTTTTTTGAAGCAGGGAAGCTTGCTGCTATTTAGCTTTATCTTGTATAGTATTTGTCTTTCATACCGCTATGCATTTAGGCAGGGTTCGCCGATATATATCACGATATATATCTGATATTTATTTTGAAAATATCATGATATTTTGATATTCTCGATATTTATTTTTTTAATCACGGTATTTTCAATAGAAAAATTATATTAATCATAGTAATTTTGTTAATTTTTTATTAAAAATAACCAAAAAGTTATGTACTATATTTTTATAAAGTATTAATACACCATAAAAAAAACAAAGTAAAATAATATTCCTTCGTTAAGTTGTATTTTATATTCATAAAATTTTTAGAAATGTAATAATTTTTTATTCATATTAAAAGTGCCTAGTTAAATGTTGGTCAGAAAAAAGAAAATGACTTATGACTGTGCACCTACTAATGCATTTTTTTATTTCTGAATCATATGACTGGGTAAAAGTAACTAACAGAAGAAAAATGAGCAAAACAACAAAAGCTAAATTAACTCTATTAAAATTGATAAAAGTGTCAATTAAATATTAGGTTACAAATGATGAAAGAAACTTTAACTTTAAGTCTGCATATTGTAATAATAATATAAGAAAATAAAGAGTAATTTGTGGATGTATTTACCATTTTGAAGACTTTAGTTTGTGCAGATTTAAAATATCGGATATCTATCAAAATATCGGATATTTTCGAAAATATCATGGTAGTTTCAAACCCTGCATTTAGGTATTTATGCTTTCTGTAACTGATTATGCTTTATCCCATTTCAGGTTAAATCACTACAGTCTCAGCTTGATGAGTACATCAAACTTTCCAAAAACAAAGCAGATGTTGTTCTTGAGGATTGTAAGCGTGCATTAGAAAGCGCCAGGGAAAGAATCAAGCAAGATGAAGAAGAAAATAAGAAACTTCGGCATAAGTATGTACTCAAAAAAAAAAAAAAAAAAAAGTACAATCCATTTTTCTCACTGTTAGTTCTGTAAAAATGTCTTTGTTGGGTATTGTATTCGTTAAATTTAGTATGATTTGTATATTTATTGAAATGAAAAATTTAAATATTGTTATACAGTGGAACCTCGTTATCGCGACACCCGGATTTCACAATACTCCGGATTTCACGTCACTTTTTTCACAAAGTCCCGATTTTATCTATGCAATGTTCCGGATTTTACGAGAGTTTAATGGGGAAACTCTGGTTATAACAGCACTTTGAGCTGCTCGCACAGAATCATTCTTTGCAATTGAAATATTTTTGGCGAAAAAATTAATACACCTGGAAAAGTTGATTGTGGGAATAATTGACTCTGACAAATGATAAGAGACATGTGTTATTATGAACCATGCGTACCTCTTCAAGAAAAGGCGGGGGGGGGGGGGGCAAAGTTCTGAAAGCTACAAATTTCAGACTTTGACAAGAACATAAAGTATTATTACACCATGAAAAGATAAAGTAATTTATATTAGTCGTATTTGAGAAAAGCATTTATGCCATTTTGAAATCCCTTTTTAAAGGTCGAATGGGTTTGCAGTGTGAGCCGCATATGAACCGTGGGCCTGAAGTTGTTGAGTCTGGTTTAAGTGGTACCTGACTTTGTGGATTTTTGTTAACATATGTAGAGCAGCCTTTTTTCTAACCCATATATAGATATAGCATTGTACTAGAGAGGGCAACATTTGCGTCGAGTTACCGGGATGGTCGAGCTATCCAAGTGTTGAGTTTCTGAGGTTCTATCTAATTTTTTAAAACTTAACCATTGACTGGTGCTTTTAACCTATAATTATTACAATTGAGAATGCTAAATATTTTTGTTATATTTTTAAAGAAGAATACTAGTTTACCTATGTTGAAGATAATTGCCACTAGCCCCCCATTTTCAAAGCTGATTTTTAGGGTATTCCCGTGACCCAATTTGGTCCGAGTTTGGATATGTTATTCAGTATCAACTACTAACCCTAAAACCATCAAAAAAGCTTCTGTTGCAATTTCACCCGCATTCAACCGTATATTTTCTCAACTAATAGCATTAAGGGGGAAACCAGTTTAGACCTCTCAAAAAATCGACTCTTTTATGTCATAAAATGTTAGTAAAACTATTCAAGAATATGTTGCCAAAATTTGAAGGAAAAATTCTAATTAGTTCCGTTGCTATGAGCACTTACTGGGGAGGGGTGAGTGGGAGATTCGAAAACATTCAGAGCTTTTTTTTTTTCAAATGCGTTTTTCTCGAAACAACTTTGTTTCAACTGGTGTGCATTCTAGCTCAAAGGGTTTTGGACCAATCATTCTGAAAATTTGTGTGAATATTCTTTATTCAATTATACTCTATATGAACTTAACTCTTTGACAAGATTATTATAAAAATATTTTTTTTAATGCAAGAAATGTGAAAACAAAATGGTAGAAAAGCATAACATTGTAATCAAATGTCTAAAAAACGAGCAATTTTCAACTTTTTTTTTTAAATTACAATTAGGTTTATATTCTTATGAAATATGTTGTTTACGAGTTATTATTTTTTGTAGATTGCAAAAGCTTGAAACTGAAATGCTGGAAAATCAACAAAAAATTGCCAAGAAGAAAGACAAAGAAGATAACGGTATAGAGAGTAATGGCCAAAAAGAACCCCTTAGTTCTCGATCTTCTAGAGGAAAATCTTCTGGGAGCACTGAATCCATCTCGGATGTTGCCTCAGGCTTTAAAGACATGCATTTATCCTTAATTTTGCTGTCAAAAATTCTTTCTAAACTCAAATCCATATTGAATAATATTCATAACACTAAAATATTTTTGAAAACTCTGGACAGTTCTCAGGTCCCACCTTCTAGCCTCCCAGACTATGCAGAAAATACAGATATTGTACAACTTGAGACTTACGCAAGGCAATGCACTCGTTTGACTTATGATGTTAACTGTATGCAAAAAGCTTTGGCAAATAAGTACTTTTTCAAACAGTCTAGAGGAGCTGAGAAAGTCGAATCTATAGTGCCTAATGTGCTGATGGATAACTTACAAGATGTTTTAAGAGATCTTGCAAACAGTACAACAGAAGCTGATTTAATTATTTTAAACTTGAATCGATCTCGGTTTTTCGAACAATTACAGTGTGCTCCGGGAAAGGAAAGAAAAGCTGAGAGTCCTACTAGTTGTTTGAAGGATGCAGCTGAATTCAAAAAACTTATTAACACTTATAAATGCGTCGGTGGCTCAATTTCGAAAGCCATCAATCTTACCGAAAAGGCTTTGTTAAAGTGTGAGGTGAGTGACTTTGTTGAAGTTATAGATGTGCCAGGAACGTCATATTCTGTGGACAAAAAAAAGTTAGAACCAAAGATTGTTAGGAACTTAAGTTCTGAATGGGTTGATAAAGGTGCGTTGCCTCTTAAATCTTATGAAGTTATGAAAGAAAAGAAAGTTCCTAAGCAGCTACAAAACTCTGGCAGGAATTTTGACAAAGGAGAGTCTCGCTCAAAATCGGCAAATTTTTCAAATGTTCATAGTCAGTCAAAAAGAGATAAAGAATCTAGAAATTCAACACCAGAATGCTTTGAGCTGGAGGAAGAGTTGACAAAAACTGCATCGGATTTTCCTAGACAGCATGTTAAAGGGATGTATGTAAACTTACCGTCTGAACATTGCTCTCAGCTCAAATCCCAGGCATTCCCTACAACTCAGCTAAGGGCAGAAGATAAAGTATTCAAGCATTCAAAAGCATGTGGACCAAAGGTGACTTATTATTATTTATTCTTTTATTTAAAGAAAATGAATTTAGTATTGCATAAATAATATAGAGCATCCACCAAGTAAAACTTTTTTTACTAGTTTTTTCTTTTTCTCTCCTTTTGTAGTCACTTTCAAGACACTCTTTTTAAAAGATAGTGACTACAAAAGCCGTTTACCAAAAGTATTTAGATGAGAGATAGTGAAAAAAAATATGTTCTTTCAATTTTCTTGGATTGTTTAGATGTTTATTAAGGATTTGCTTAGTAATGCGTACAATAAAGATGCAGTAGTATTTTTCTAATTTTTGGGTGGGATAAAGCTCTGCTATCCTACTTTTTATTCTCTTTGATCAAGATGTTCCTCAAGAAAGCAGTAAATTCCAAAGGTTCCCTACATTAGTGCTACCAGAACTACCTTCTGGAAGTTTATTTTTAAAAACAAAACTAAGGACGCCCATATGCAAAATTTTAATGGGGGGGGGGGCTCAAAAATTTCCCCCATGGTTTAGCAGAATATTTTCCCCATGGAAACCGATTTCAGTAGGGTCTGGTGGGGGAAAGTGGTCAATGGGGTAAAGTGGTCAGTCGTCAAATAAATGGCTATAGCTTGGAAATAAATGTTCGAATGAATGTGAAAATTTTATTATAGAGTAGGGTAGTTAGACACTACATTTTGAGTACAAAATTTTACAACTGGCAAAATGTTATTCGGTAAAAAAAAATATTTTATGTCATAATGAAAAGTTTTTAAATCTAAAGACCTCTTTTAACTTCCTTGGGAAATTTTGTTTGTTAGAATTATGAACAGATTGACTGCATAGGAAGCTTCCTACATGTCTCAAGAACTCTTACTCATTAGCAGTTAGCTGAATCTATTTTAGATAATTTTTTAGAACAATTTTAGTAAGATGGGGTAAAGTGGTCATAATATTAGGCTTAACAAGTATTGTTCTTCTAATGTCACTTGATCATTAAGTATAAGGCAGATATAAATTAAATATTAATTTCACTTAATATATATTGTTTTTTCAGTAAATGGAGTTAAATATACGAGTATATGCGTAAGTATACGCATATACTCGTGTAGGCACGTATATAGACGTATTCACATAAATGCACCAATAAATACATATATGGGTATCTGCAAGTATTTTTATTCTATACAGATATACGTTCGACTATAACGTATATACTCGTTTATATATATATAAATACTTATATACTCAGGTAGACACTCATATACGCGTACGTACTCGAGTAGACACTTACATACAAACATATGATATACAAGTATACAGGATGAGTTTAAACTTTTAAGCAAATTATTAAAAGGAGTTAGAGGGGAGGATAAGAAGCAAGAATCACATAAGGAAACAAACACAGTACTGACGCGCTACATGAACGCAAAAGTCAGAAACTGATGGATGCAAAACTGGTAGAAAATTTATTACACAAAGACAATTTTACACAACATTTTAGGTTTCAAGAAAATTTTAAAGCGATTGATGAAATTTGCGGCCTGCAGCTGTGATATATGTGCGTCACAATCACAAAGCACGCTCTGTTACAATAACGAGACTTTTGAAAAACTTTCATCAGCTGATGCGCCTTTGTTGCGATGCTTGTATTAGAGCTACAGGCTGTAACTTTTAACAACTGCTCTAAATATTTCTTAAAAACTAAAATCTTGGGCAAAATCATCTTTGTGTAACAAATTGTTGATTTGTTTAGCATCCATCAGTTTCTGGCATTGTGTGCAAGTAGCGCGTCAGCGAACGTGAGTTCTTTATAATTCTTTGCTTCTTATCCTCCCCTCTCACACCCCTTAGATTTTTGTCCAAGATATTGTTTTCACTCTGTAGGCACATATTTATATAAGCTTGTATACTCGTGTATACATACATGTACTTGTGTATACACGTAAATGTACGTATATACGTCTATACAGGTATATAACCATGTTTGCACGTATACATACGTATACGCGTGCTTCACAATGTGAGTAGACACGTACCCCCAAACATACACTGGATGTATCCACGAATTAACTCGTGTATACCCGTATATTTGTGTATGTACACTTATATATACGTGTATACGTCTACTGTACACGTATATACTCATGTATGCACGTATATACTCAAGATACAAGTGCATACACTCATATGTTCGTTTACACACATATACACCCGTACATACGCGTGACACGTATATACTCGTGTATACACGCATACACTCCTGTAGCTTATCACATATACATGCTTATATATACGTATATGCTTGAGTAGGCACGTGCATGGCATGTATCTGATGCATACATGTATCTACTCATATATGAACGTGTTTACTAATGTTTACACGACACGTATATACTCATGTATACTCACATATGCTTGTGCATATACTTGTAACTATAAAAATAAGCGAAATATACAAATATTAGGGTTGTTTATAATGGTTTTGCATCTATTTTTAACTATGACCACTTTAAGCCATGCTATAACCACTTTCCCCCACCCCATGGGGTAAAGTGGTCATAAATACAAAGGGAAAAGAAAGGGTTATAAAGCTACTTAAATCAATATTTATTTTCCCAAAACTCAATGTACCGTGTTCTTCAATATTGCAATGTAAAATAAAAACAAAAAAAGTTTAAGTGTTTAAAGAATTTATTGTATTTATTATTCACCCAAGTTGAAAACCTACGATTTTATGACCACTTTACCCCACCAGACCCTACAGATTAGAGATATTAAAATTTGACAATTTAGTAGCTTATTCATTAATGGCTGGAAAAGAAATTTTTATGCATTTTTGAAAATAAAAAAACACTAAAAGAAAGGAAGTTCTCATTTCTAAGGGGGGTGGCTTGAGCCCTCCTTGCCCCCCTGTATGGGTGCACTTGATCAAAACAGTTCTTACATGTATATAAACTGATGCATTAGGATTGGCAATAGTATTAAAACCAACGCCTCTGGGGGGTGTTTTGACCCCCCTCCTCTTTGCTGCACCACTGTTCCTTATAATGCCAAAGATTGAATACCTCTGGTGTAAATATTCTCTTCATGAGTGATTTCCATATGTTTCTTTCCATTCTTTGCAATATATTCATGGTTTTATTTTATGTTTTAATTTATTTATGCAAGTCGTGAACAAAAAATGAATGCAATAATAAAAGAGAGGTTTTAATTCTTCTAATTTCTCTTTCTTGAGCTGGAATATTAGGTGCAACTGACATATATTTTTATTTCATTTTAAACTTAGGCTAAAACTGGAACATCAGAAGATTTGGAAAAACTGATTAAAATTTATAAAAATGCAATGAGTGAGGCAGAAGATCTTGGAGTAGGAAAGTCTGAATTAAAGGCCCTTTCTAGCAAGTAAGTTTTTATTCTGTCTTTTTATTTATTTTTTTTTTTTTCATGAAATTTATGATTTTGAAATGAAACTATTTTATGTAAAGCATAGTTTTAACTCCCCACCTCATTTTATCTTTTTTTTTAATGTTTTTTATTGTGAAAGGAGTTTTTCTTCTTACATTTAATGAATGTGTTGCTGAATATTGAAAAAAATAAATATAAAAAGTAAATGAAAAGAAAGAAAAGAAAATCTGGGTATTGCTAAGCTTGCAGTCTTTTTTAACCCCTGACACACAAAGGAAGGGGTTTATAAGTTTGACGTGTCTGTGTATCTGTCTGTGGCACTCTAGCGCCTAAACAGATGGACCGATTTTGAAAAAAAAAAATTTGTTCGGAAGGAGAGTTGATCGAGAGTGTTCTTAGCTAGGTTACATCTTTGGATGACAATAATTAACAAAGATATTAATAAAAAACCTCTAAAAGGTTTTTCACCATTTTTATAGTGAAAACATAGTTACAAATTTTGTGTTTGGAACTTCCATGTTTCATAGAATTCAAATTATAACGTTTTTTAAAAGCAGATGTTAATAACGGCTAAGCCTTTTATTCATGCGATTGATAACAGAATTCATTGTTGCCAACAAGGAAATAAAACGCAATGATTTAAAATTTTTTATCTGTTGCCAGTTTCTATATAACAAATGAAATACTTGACATTGATTTTTAATAATGTAAGGCTTTTAAAAGGATTTTGAATTTTCCCTCTTGATTCGACAGTTGCAACTCGTCTTGGGTTTTTAAAATTTCTAATTTTATCATTGCTTGTTAGTTTCTAAGTAGCATATAAAAGTAAAGGCCACAATTTAAAATTTGTTTCACTTTTAATAAATTTTTTCTGCGTTATTGTGTTTTTACTGCTGTGTCCATAAATAATTAATATCCATGTTGATTTCAGAAATTCGGCTGGATTTCTCATACATGGTATTTTTAATTTTACTTACCTGTATTTAAAAAAATCTTGTTATAGCACGTAATAGTAAAACAATGTTTTCAAATCCGTATCCCTATTTAGAAACGTTTCTACTCAATGATTCCTGGTAAGAAAAAAAAAGGTGAAACTTGGGAGGAGTTTAAAAATATGGCAACACAATGAGTCAGTCTCATTATCTAAAATTAAGAACATTCAACTGGAGAATTGGAGACTAAAGATTCATAACTTCAAACTATCTATGTATCATTATCTAACTCAGTGTTTCTCTTTCTTTTTTTTTTTTGACCCAGACAGTAAAATTAAGTGAAAAAAATTCATGGACCAGTGATTTATTTATTTTTTTGCATAAAAAATCAGTCCTCCGGTCACTACAAAATTAAGCCTAATTTTTGTCCATGGGGCTCATAATGTTATGAAAAGATTGCTACTCTTCTTTAATGAGCTTTAAATTAGTGAAGCTGTGAAACAATGGAAAGCATATGTTGTTACTTCATTAAAATGAGCAGAATAATGCATAATAAATCTGACAGGAGAGGGGGGGGGTGTCAAATAACATGGCCAGGGAACTTTGATTGAGTATTTGACGAGATGTTTGAATTATTGTTACATCCATGACAAATGAATTGTATTTTGGTACATATACTTATCCGTCAATCAACTTTTACCCCCTCCCACCAAAAAATTCAAATGTTATTGCTGACATTGTGTGCACACATGTACCATGCAGAGTACAAATAAGAAAGAAATCAAAATGTTTGAACGAACTGCCCAAGGCCATCAAAACTACATTCAATTGCAGTAAAAATAAACAAAACACATGGATTTTATTTATTGTTTTATTTTTTTGCTCAAAATGAAGACAAAACAAACCTTAAGCGTAAAATTTTTGAGCTTCTGATGGGAGGGTTCCTCTCCTATATAATATACTAACAGTACCCGCACAGCGATGCTTGTGCTAAAAATTTAAAGAAAATCCATTGAATTAGAAAAAAACAAATTATATCAAAATTACATTTGCAGTAGCTTTCAAATGTAAAAAACTCCATAATTCACACTAAATTCACCAAGCGACTTTCTAATTGAAAATAAAATCAATTAACATACTCACAATGAATTTGAAATAAAGTAATAACAGTAAAATATTCATAAGCAAAAAAGGCAACTTCCTTCAAAATTGTCTGGAAAATGGACCTAATGTTATAGTTGAAAATTGTCTGGAAAGTGAACCTAGTGTTATAGCAATTTCTCGAAAGAGAAGCATTGAAAATTGGCTCAATTAGAATCAAATACAAAAGTGACGACCAGCAACAAACTCTGGGCCCAGCTAGACTGGTTCCTAGTCAATTTACAATCCCCAGTGAAGATCAATGGCCCTCTTAAAACTATCTACTCCCTTGCTCATTACCACCTCTTCCGGTAAGCTGTTCCAAGGTTCCACTACCCTGCTGAAATAATAATTTTTCCTAATATCCATGTTAGTCTGAGATTTAAATAGCTTAAAACAATGACCCCTTGTTCTGTTTTCAGTGCTAAACTTCAGCCCCGTAACATCTTTCATTTTAATAAATTTAAACAACTGAATCATGTCCCCTCGGTCTCTTCTTTGCTCAAGACTGTACATTTTTAGCCTTCTAAGCCTGGAATCATAGTCTAAGTGAGAAAGTCCATTTATTAGCCTTGTAGCTCGCCTTTGAACCCTTTCCAATACATTAATGTCTTTCTTAAGATAAGGAGACCAAAACTGAACAGCATACTCCAAATGAGGTCTTACCAAACTTCTATATAAAGGCAGAAGAACTTCTTTAGATTTGTTTGAAATAGATCTATTGATAAACCCGAGCATCTTATTGGCTTTGTTACTAGCAATGCTGCACTGTTGGCTAAACTTTAAATCCTGACTTATTAAGAGCCCCAGATCAGTAACTTTTTCTGTCTGACTAATGACCGAACCTTGTAAATAATAACTTGTACACTTATTTCCATGCCCCAAATGTAGCACTTGACATTTCCCAACATTAACAGCCATACCCCATTTATCAGCCCACTCACTAATATGATCTAGATCCTCTTGCAGCTGATTTGCTTGTTCTTCATTTTCTACACTCCCCATAACTTTGACATCATCAGCAAAACAATTCATGTTCCCAGAAATATTTTTATGAATATCGTTCATAAAAACAATGAACAAAACAGGCCTTAACACTGATCCTTGGGGAACCCCGCTTAAAACCTTACTCCAATTAGAATAATTTCCCCTTACAACTAAGTTTTGTTTCCTTCCAGTCAGCCGGTTTTTTACTTAAATGAAAGTTTTCTCTCTTATTCCTATATCAGCTAATTTGCTAAGTTGAGCAACATGCAGTACCTTATCGAAAGCTTTTTGAAAATCAATGTAAACAACATCGACAGTCTTCTTATTGTCCAAAGCCATCGTAACTTTGTCATAGAAATGTAATAAATAACACAGATGCACGAGATTTACCTTTCCAGAAACCGTACTGAAAATTAGCTAAAATCGCTTATATATCCTTTTCTAATTAATTGAGAAAAATGGAACAAACATCATCTTGTTTGGGAAGAAAAACCCTTTCCAACGATATATAATGTTTGTGGGGGTGGGGTTATTTTTTACCCCTAATTAGCCAAAATTTAGCTTAATTAGTTCATTAAAAAAGCTAATTCAAAATTTAGAATTTCGGCTTCAAGTTGCATGGGTCCGGGGCACGTTCGAATTTTTGTGCCAAGTTTCAGGGCTGTAGGTGCTATGGGGTCTTCTGGCCATCGGGTACAAACAAATAAAGAAACAAAATAACACCTTCACCTTTATTTATATAGATCATATATTCTTTTTAATTTCTTTATTTTTCTGTCTGTAACTTGTTTATTTAAATTTTCAATTTTTGAGGAAGAAAAATCTTTTTTTATCACGGGTTATGTAAAAATCTCTGGAGACCAGCGGGATATTTCTGCAGACTAGTGTCAGTCCACCATACCAGTGGTTGGGAACCACTAATCTGACTTCCATTTAGTTCCAACAATTGAGTTTGTAGAAATCTTGTGTAGTACATGTTTTATTCCATGTTATTCATGCTTAATTTATAATGACGAAAGACAATCCGGCTTATTTTGTCTTTTACTGATAAAACTTCTCACACTTTCATATCTTAATATATGAAAATCTTCTGTGCGGACATTTGTCACCATAAGGCTTTTAAACATCTGGACCGATTTTGATCAAATTTTTTTGTGTGTAATTAAGTTGTGGCAAGCATGGTTTCGAAGCGCAATGGATCGAATTGGAGATGTCTTATTTAATTAATTAATTAATTAACACTTTGAATGGTTTTTTCTCCCAAATGATTAATATTTATTTTAACCTATTGTTGAGCGAGAACTGAAATAAATATTTAACCTGTTGCCAAAGGACAATAAGAAAGCAAGCTCTGCTTTTTGTAATGAAATCTCCTACTGTGATATGTCAATTGAGAATAGATAAAACGTAGAGAGAGAGGACAATGAAGGCTTCATCTCTCTTGAAAGCAACAATTTTAGGTCTGTGATATATTTTAAAGTAAAGTACTGGAAGGTTCACGCGAAACATGTGTTCTGTCATCGTAGTTGAACCATGTGACCGGATCGGTGATTTAGCAGACCCGGACTGGCCAGGTCGGCTAGTAGTCTTTATATAACTTACATTCTAATCTTTTTGTATGTTAACACAATTGATTAACAATTTGTTGTTTTAGGCTAAAACTGACTGAAGAGTTTCTTGAATTAGAGCAAATAGAAGAAGGTAAAGAAAATGAAGATAGAAGCATTTCATCAAAACAGACTCAGAGTATACTTACTTCTCGTTCATCTACAGATGATATAATAAGATGGATAAACAGAACTCTTGCAAAAGTGAAACAAGTTGAAAGTAAAGAATGTCTACAAGATGATGAATTATGCAAGAATTTAGAAGAAAAAATAAACGGTTTAGCTAAAAGGTTAAAAGAGCTTTCCGAAGAGTTCAGTGTAAGAAATTATTTAAATTTTGCTTGTTAGTTCTTTTAAAGTAATTTGATTAATGATGTTTTAAATTTTATCAATGTTGCTGTTTTAGTTGTCTCAAAATTGTTAATTATTCTTTGGGTGCAAAATATTTGGCATACTTCTTTTAAAAGTTTAAATTTTCCGCTCTATCATATTTTCTGGCGTAAGCGATGCAGGGCTTACAAGAGAAATGAGTATATAAATTGCCAATGCAGCAGATACAACAGATAGGGCGCATTCGTTTTGTTTTTTTGTTTTTTTTATTTTACCATATTTCAGAAAAAAATAAAATGTTTTAAGAAGAAGCAAAAGAGCAAAATGTAATGAATTTGATTTAAAATGATTTTAAACGTGTCCAACTTTTAATCTGGTTTATGAAAAGCAATTTTTATTTTCTTGCAATCCACCAATTAGTATAAAATGTATTTTTTTCTCCTAGAGATTTTTGCGATGAACACTTCTTAGGCTCTAATTAGTTATACAATGATCTTAAATAAGGAAAACCACCTTCGACCAAAGTAACCCAAACGTAAGATTAACATTGACCCAAATAAAAAAACAATTGACAAGAGTAATAACAGTTTAAAAAAATAATAACTCTTCTAAAAGTTAAATTAAAAGTATTCTAGATGCGTAAAAAGGTTTTCACAGCTTAGGAATAGTTGCAAAGTTATTGAGAAGAGATGAAGTGGGAAAAGTTGCCCGTATTCACGATAATTTACTATTAGTAATTGTAGTAAACAAAAATATTTAAAAAAGGAAAGAAAATTGGAACATTTAATCTGTTTAATTTGCATTCCAGTTTCCTTTAAAAAACAGCTAACAAAAATACTTTTACTTCGTTTAACTTGAGGTGCAGTGCATATAATAAAGTTTTTTATTTCTTTAATAAATATTACGATGTGGCATATATACTCCCAAAAATACCCTGCATGAAACATTAAAATAAGAGGCTAACAAACGCTCTTACAATAGCAAAATTTTCAGTTATTATTTTATAATTATTTTTTTATATTGCAGGTACAAAACCTACACCAACAATTCTCTGAATATTCATCTGCAACAATGAATAAATTAGAAACTTTAGCAAAACAGACTAGAGATTCCGTTAGTGCTGCTGAAGCTCAGATTGGTACTTATAAAGCAAATGTAAAAATTCTATCTCAAAAGTAAGTTTAAATATGTTTACGTGCTTTGACACTTTCAATATTATTTGTACAAGGAAGCATAAAAATTATTAAAAATATTGAAACTGTGATCATAGCTGGTATATATCTACATATGGTTCTTGAATATTTAGTTCTGATTCACATGAATTTAACTTTTTTTAATGAGCTTAACTTTTCTGTATGTAATGGAATAGTTTAAAAATAAATCAACTTCCATAATATTTATTGAAAATAATGTATTTAAGATTATATATAAGTTTGGCTGTTATAAAAAGTTGAAAATGTTTTCTGTTTGTTTTTATTTCATCATTAATTGAGATTAAATGAGAACACATTTTTCAATTTTGCTGAACTTAATCCTCTTTGTACACTTTTGTTTTGAATCACTAGGAGGCTCTGCTGAGGGTGAGCAGGCAGGATGAGGGACACTCATTCTGCTCGCTGATGCTCAACAACACCCAAAGATTCACAAATGCAAAGATTTAAACCGCCTATTAGAAAGAATGATTATAAACACGTTACAAGTTCTGTTTTTGGAACAATATAAAAATCTCCCTCTCCTTCCCATAGAAAATTAAAAATTTTAAACACCTCCGACGGAGTCGCAACTGTAGAATCAAGAGGGAAAATTGAGAATCCTTTTAAAAGCCTTATACTATTAAAAATCAATGTCAAGTATCAAGTATTTTGTTTGCTATTAAATAGAAACAGATAAAAATTTTAAATCATTGCTTTTAATTTTCTTGTCAGCCAACAATGAATTTGGTTACTAATTGCGTGAATAAAGGCCTAGCAGTTATTGAAAATCTGCTTTTGAAGAACGTTATAATTCAAATTCTATGAAAAATGGAAGTTCCAAATGCATTCTATCAGATGCAGAAAAAAAAATCTCTTTATTTTGGTATTAAATTAAAAAATTTTTTAACTATGTTTTCACTGCAAAAATGCCGAAAAACGTTTTAGAGGTTTTTAATTAATGTCTATGTTAATTAATGTCATCCAAATATGCAACCTAGCTAAAGATACTCTCGATCTACTCTCCTTTCAAACAAATTTTTTTTCTTCAAAATCGGTTAATCCGTTTAGGCACTAGAGTGCCACAGACAGATACACAGACACGTCAAACTTATAACCCCCTTCCATTGTTTGTTGGGGATTAAAAATTAGAACAAGCTCTATTTGATGCAGAAAAAAGTAACCTCACAAACGATATAGAATGTTTAACGGTGTGGGAAATCTTTAATCCCTTTAACACTTAATGTGAAATTTTAGCTTAAAAAAATAATTACAAAAAAACTAATTTGAAATTAAAAATAAAAAAAACCCTCAGTGCAGCCCCCAAGGGTTGAAGTAATTTTGTACAGAATGTCAAGGCTGCTGGTGCTATGGGTTCTCCTGGACATAGGCCTGCCTCAGATATCCTTTCAGTTTCTCAGGTGTTAGGTTTTTTTAATGTATAGAGACACGACTTAAACAAAGAAGGCTTGTTTTCAAAATTTCCTTAAGAAACTTAATAAAATAAAAATTAATTACTTTTTTTTAGTGTTTGTTTAAAAGGGTTAGACTAAAACCAAGAATATGTTCTTGTTTTTGAGTGTTTTTTCCAAGAACTGTTTGGGGAACAATTTTGAAAATTCGGCCATGTGTATATGTTGAACCCCAACTTTTATCATCATTTTTGCCCTAAATTTCTTGACGAGTGTATATACAGTAGAGAATTTTGGTGGAGCAATCTATCTTCATCAACTTTAGTTGAAAAACAAAGTTATGATAAGAAAATTTGCTTTCCATAGTTTGATACTATGAATTCAGCTACATAATGCAAGATCAATGCTTTCATCAGTGTAACGTGCAAAGCACAATCCAACTGACTCATATAATTTGGCAATCTGCTCGATCTATAAAAGGCAATAACCTTCGACAAAGGGGGTTGTTTGTAGCCTCCAAATATACATATGAAACTTAATATGTATGCTAGTATGCAACAAGTATAATATTGTGTATTTTCATAGTACAAGATTTCTTATGATGTAAAAAAATCACTTAAACTATTTGTAAGCAAATTAAGGGGGGGGGGGACTCTTAGTTTCATTCTCAAATGCATTTTTAGCTTCCATGACGTACTTGCACTCTTGGGATCATTCAAATTTTTCCGGGGGGGTGGGGTCAAAGGAATAATCGCAATGAATATTATACCGTAAAAGAACAAAAACCTGCCCATTTATATGCGATTGAAACCTAGGAATGCTCACAAGCAACCTTCTGAAATGACAATCCTGCTTTAATTCAAAAATGTCTTTTAACTGAAGAATTAAGTTCTTCATGTCTGTACCTTAAAGACTTTTTTTTCCCCAAATAGTAAAAAGTATTATTCTTACCGTAATTAGATTTGCAATTATTGCGATAAATGTTGAATACTTGTTTTGTTTCAAAAGAATGTTTTTGATGATTTTTTCTTTTTAAAAGTTTGATTCTGTGCTTGAACATTGCATTTGTAGTTTATTATGTGTAAAATGCAGACTTGTGTATTATTTCACATTGTCAAATACACATTTTTGAAATATGGAATATCTTTGAAGCTTGAGTATTAATTTTGTGGATTTTGCTTTATGTTAGGTTGAAAGATACTGAAGAACTTCTTCGCGAGAGTGTAAATGAATGTCTGTCTCTGAAACAAAAGTTGAAATCAGAAGAAGAGAAAAGAGAGAAACAGAAAATGGCATTTTATTCAGAGCTCAGACAAAAAGTGTCACAAGTAGCTGAGATTGAAGAACTGGAAAAAATACTGGATGATGTTATGTCTTCAGAGGTAGTAATCTCCAAAGATAAAAGGAGACCATCTGGTCCTTATGAATGCATGTACTGCAAACAGGGACCAGGTCATAAAATGTGTGAAGAAAAAATTAAAGATTTGAGAGCTAACAATCGGAAGCTAACCACAGAAATGAAGGTAAAAAATAAAATATATTTATGATTTATTTTTTTTAATCTTTATTATTATGTACTTCCTTATATTCATAATTTCTTTGACCAAGAGAAAAATATATTTTAACCATGCAGAGATTTTTTAAAGATCTTCAGCAGCCATGATAAAACCAAATTCAATTTGGAATTCTCATGAAGTACATTTGCTCATAAAGCCATAGGACTGGACCAGTGGTTGGTAGTAGTGCGCTACAAGTAGCAACGCTGCTGTAGTAGCTACATTTTTTAGTAGTTTGTAGTGTAGCTCACTGTTTGAAAAAAAAAAAAAAAAGTAGAGTAGTGAGTAGTTCTCTACAAAAAAACGTAGTTTGTAGCAATTTCTGGAAACTACTTTTGAATCAAGTTTAAAAAAAAAAGTTTTCAAACGAATCTGACTAGTGCCAGCCTTACGCATGTAAAACTTGCACCAATCAGATTCGTAACCACTGAAAAATACGAGCTGACCTCTGACATATATCTGACATATTTTTCACACCATACGTTATATCTGTTTGATGTCATTAATTTGTTTGACATAGAAACTTTCACATTTCCCCAATATTCGCCTTGAATAGAGCATGGCTTAGAAGGAAAGAAAGGGTAATTTTTCCGTTTCATACAAACTTTGCCCGTTAATCAAAAAGCTTTTGATATCAATTGCCATTTGCACATGCAGTCGAATATCAACTTAGGCGATGGATGCGTTCCAAAACTCTAGGTTGATATTTCCCTTAGTGAAAAAGGGTATCTATACAAATTTTTATGAACATACCAATTACTTTAGAATCTTAAAAATCTCAAGCAGTTTTAGCCCATTTCTTAACTTTACGTTACCGAATTTAAACAGAGAGAACTGAAATTTTACTGTACTTAAAAAAAGCGGTGTTATTGAATAAAAACACGTTAAGGATGCACAAAAGCAAGAGGAGAGAATGGCGAAAATGAAACAGTACGTAGGTTACGTATAGTATGTAGCAATAATAAAATGCAACACAACAATAGTACTTGTACCAGGGTTGGCAAAAATGTGGGTTTTTTTTTAAAAAGCCCATGGACCCAGGGTTTTTTTGGGTTTTTTTAAATAAAACCCAAAAAAACCCAACTAAAGTTGGGTTTTTTAAAAGAAATGTGGGTTTTTTTTGTCTTTTTTTAGGGAAAATGTGGGGGGTACTTGTAGCTTATTGTAGCGTAAGTGTATAGACAAAGTGCAAAAAATTGTCTCTCGGGTAAAAAAAGCTGGAAAACTAGTTAAAATTCAGCATATTCTGAAGAAAAGTATAAAAGACTACAAAACCCAAGAATGGTGAAGTTTCAGATTTTTTTTAGTTTTCATTATTACCAACAGTTAAGGCAAAGTTACTTCTCGAGTGATAAAATCTATTGTTCGTTTTTAATTACTACATTTTTTTTTTTTTTTGCATTTTACTTTATTGTATATCATTTTGTTATGCAAAACTACTGTAGAACCTCAAGTAGTTTAAATCAGTTTTTACTGAATTCCAGCTTAATCAACACATTTCTTTGAATTGAATGTTGCCTGTTTTTTCTACTTCTGTGTACAGAGTAAGAAATATTAAACTTTTTCGAAGATAATGAAAATACTGTACATCCTGTTCTGTTGACCGTTTGAAAAACCTGTTAATTTCTAAAAATATACCTTGTGTTTATTCGAGATTTGTGACGTGTTGGTTTGCAGAAATAATTCACCTGAAAGCCTTTTAACTAGAGTAGTTTCCTCTGTACAATCTACAAATATTGAGAAAATCAGACGAGACAGGACTCAGTCAAGATAATTTGAGTTATTTATTGACCAGTTAAAGAAAAAAGTTAAATATATTTATTTAAAATCTTTGAAGTATTTTTTTAATGCTGTTAAGTGTTAAGAAATACTATTAAAGTTCAAAATTCATTTTTTGTGTTCATTGTCTGTGATGAAGAACAAATAAAAAAGAAATTTAAATTATGAAAGTATTTAAATTAACTTTTTTTTAACTTCTCAGAAAATTTTAAAAAACCCAAAAGTGGCTAAAATGGGTTTTTTCAAAAAAACCCATTGGGTCCAACCCAATTGGGTCCAATTCGGCCAACCCTGACTTGTACAGTAGATATGGTAATTTTATTTGACGCACCATTTAGTTACAATACATTGAAAATCTATACATTTCTTCATTCATCAGAAATTTTCTGTTTTTCCTATCCTTTTCAAACTTTAGACAAACAGCCCGCTTATGAGAAATTTTGTTTCATCAATTTCATATTTAGAACAAATAGATGCACAGTGGCAATTGTACGTTAACAATCGGATGTTTCGACTAGTATGGTGTGGGGGGACTTCGGCTTTTAGTGATGCTAAAGGGAAATTCCATACATGAAATTAATATTTAGTACCCAAGAAAGAAGTTGATATAAGCCCTGCGCTTCCACTCCGAAAGTTTTTGTGTTGCGACTGAGGAATTCACGTCAGCTGCAAAATTTGTTTCTTGAGAAAAACTCACTATATAGCCATTTCGCGTTTGTCAAATTGCGTTTTAACCTGAGCCCACTGTTCTAAAAACTTGCACATTGATGTAAAGTAAGCATTTTTAGTTTTGTTTCATGGTTTGGATAATTAGTAGTACCGTTGAGGATATTTTCTATTTCTTTATTTTTTCTTTTTTACTGATTGAGTGTATTAACATAATAAAAGTCAATTATTAAATATTGTGAGTTTTTGAGGTTTTTCAGTAAAATTGAGAAAATGCTTTTATTTCATTTTATCAGGGGCGAAAGAAAAAAAAAGAGAAGATGTTCAGGTCTGGACCCCTGGATTGAAGCTCAAAAGCAATTTATTCCCACAAAATATAGTTCTTTTAAAATTAACTCCTATAATGAAAATGAAAGTTTTCTCTTTTGTTTAAAAGATGCTTTTCATCATCTGAATCAATTTTATGCATATGTATGTGTATGTAAAATTGAAATCAAATTATGACTGGATCTATCTTAATTTCAAGTAACCGAGTTACACTTCTTGAATGAAATATTTACTGTCAGGAAAGGATTAAAAATTTGAAGGTTGAATTCCTTCCGCCTTTAAATCCTTATTGCAGGGAATATTGGTAATAATCGTAAAAAATGTTTGGATTGACGAATCAGCTCAGTAAAGGAAAGAAATAAGAAATAATTTATAGTAATATTCCATGTTCAAATGAGCCAATGTATCAATCTAAAAAAAATTTTGAATTTTTTCATTCAGTCTTTAAATGGTGTGTATGTTTATTTATTTATTTTTAAGTAACAAAGAGCGACTACATTTCAAAAGTAGTTTGTAGTTGCTACATTTTTAGAAAAGTAGTTGTTGTAGTTAACTACATTTGTACTCAAGTAGTTGTAGTTGTAGTTGGCTACAAAAAAAAATTAGTTTTTCCAACCACTGGACTGGAGTATATTAAGGAGCATTGAATGGAAAAAAATGAATACAGGATTGTTAAAACTTTTAACTCTCCCAATGATTTATTAATTGAGTATTTTCTTCTCTCTCTCTCTCTCTCTCTTTTTTTTTTTTTTTTTGGATTTATCAAACCTCTCTTGAAAACTGATTAAAAACTCATGCATAATGAGTAGATTCTGAAAAATTCACTAAAAAATGTTTTACAAATAATTATTGATGATTCAGAAAGTTAATTGGAAATTGGAAAAGCAAGGTGAAGTTGCATTGCAACCAAACTAATTTACGAATTTCAGTTTCTGTGGGCTCCCGATTCTAGTTAATTGTTGTAGTTAAATATCATCATTAATATAAATGAAGTTTCAGTATTAAGTTACATATAATTTTTTGTCTTATACTCAATAGACATGTAAACAAATGCTTAAAATTAAAAGGATGATTGTAATACATCCAGGGTTCACACTAGGGGAAAAAGTAAAATGATGCATACCCACTCTGACCAAAATTTTTTACTGGGATTTTTAAAATTAAAAATGGAAGCAGTTTCTTTTTTTTTTTTTTTTCATTGCTTGTACATTTTAGGTAAATATTTATTTGAACCAAATTATCAATTTGCATATTATAAAAACACAAAACTTATTTTACATGCATAACATTGAAAGATAAAGTTACATTTGTTGCTACTTCTTCATTTTATTTTAAAGCTATTTTCATTGTGTGAATCTTTGTGTGAAAAAAGTAATTTATTGAATCAGTCTTCCCGAAAATTTAAATGCTGTTACATTTAATTTTATTAGTTTAAGCAGTTGCATTACATTTTTGTTGTTTTTAAAGCTAGTACAACAAGAACTGAAGGAAGAAAAAATGTGTGCCAGTTCTGACCTGAAACAGGCAGAGAAAGCAATAAGAGAATTAACTGCCGAGCGTAACACTTTAAAAGATTCTGCTCAATCTTTAGAGGCAAGTATAATTTATTTTTGCAGAATCATTTATTTTTCTCGTGGTATTGTATGAAATTCAATATAGTAATAAATAGTAAATAATTTTTAGACTTTAGAAAAATACTTGCTCAAAATAAAGTAACACATTAAAGGCTGTTTTAAACTTTGAATTTATACTCCCAGTACCACTGTAGAAGCAATTGCAAACCTCTTACAGATATGGAGAACCTGTTTGCAGCAATTAATTTATACGGCAGTGAAGGAAGCCATATGAATTGAAAAGTTTTTATAATCAACTTTTACGTAGTTATAGCAGTTTTTGTTATAGTTTTATCGACTTGTTACACTATACAGAAATAATAATGACATTAAATTTTCTATCAATTATTTAACACAAGCTACAATAAAAAATTTCTGTATTTATGCAAAGGTTATAATTCGTTACTAGTTGAACCATGGGAAGCATTTTGCACTTCAGAGCAATAATTTAAAAAACTTTTTTAATGGCAATTTTTCAAAAAACATCAACAATATGAATTAATGGCTCATCTTTCGCTGATAGTAGTGGGAAAATAAAATAAATATTTAGGAAAGATAAAAGAAATATTAAGGAAGCACCACACCCCTCTCTAAAAAAACCCCCTTCGTACATCAAAGGAAAAAATTAGTTGAATCAAATACATCAGAATATCAACGTCTATAGACTGAAGACATCAATCAACCCTAGATTGCTTAAGAAAAGAAGTAGATCCCCTTTTTTTCTTTTCAAGTAGAAAAGCATGTAACCTATAGAATAATAATAACATTAATTTGCTGTATATGAGCTATAAAAAAGACCTTTTTTAAAAATAATAATTGGTAGGAATTTATAAAAATTTATACTTATGTTTCTTTTTGAGTTAATGCAGTACATAATTGATTGCCTTCTACTGCATATTTTTAATTTTTTTATATATAATTGTGTTATTTGCTCATAATGATACTCATTTTTGTAGCAGACAATAGTAAAGGCACATGAAACATTGTTTTGTTCATTTTATCATATAATGTTTTCTTTTTATAGTCAAAATGTTCTTCACTTACTGAGCAGTTGAAAGTTGAGCGAAATAAAACAAAGAACATGGAAAGGTATCGCAAGCTTGAAATTGAAGGATTCCAAACAGATATAAAAAACCTCAAGACCAAGATCAGAGATTTGGAAAAACAGTTAATGAAGGTAGATCTTCATTTTTTCATCATGGTTTGGATAGAAATCGATCTGTCTAATTTAATAATCAAAGACTTGGAAACCAAAATGTGTCTAAACTTAAGTGAAATTGTTCTTACGTATGGCTTACCAGAATTCAATCTATAAGAGAGGCCCAATACATAACAGACATCCCAATACACCTGGCTACCCAATACATAACGAAAAGAATAAGCACCAGAAGTACAATAAAGAATTAAAATTCGACCTAATTTTATGCTTAATTTTAGCTGTTTTTTGCATTTTTATGCTTCATTCAATTCCAATTTTTTACATATTTCAAAATGCAATTGCATCCATTTCTGTAAAACTCTGCAGTTTTCAATTACTATGTTGATGTTACCTGTTATTTTTAACTCTATTTTCAACCTCATCATACATTTTATGTTTTGTAATTAAGGTTTTGCAGGCTCGTTATATTACCGCCCACACTTGCAAATTTCAATCTAATAGCATCCGAGTTCATGCAAGTTGAATAATTAAAATTTAAATTGAATCTTATCAGTTTGTTAATTTTTTTTAATGAAATCTCCATAAATAAAAGGTGTTTTAAAATCTTAATAAACCCAAGATATATATTTTTAATAAATGAAATTGGATAAAATACTTACTCAAAATTCAGACTTTGTATTTCATTATTTTTAATCTTTCTTGAATTTAGGGGGATTATATTAGTTGATTGAGTAAATATTAAACATTATTAACTCCTTTTCATTTGTCTTTATTAGAGATGCAAAATTTCCAGAAATTTTGAAGCTTTGGAAAAAAAAAACCAAACCTTTTCTGGAAAAATTGGAAAAAATAGAAAATTTGAGTTTTGCAAGCTGAAATATATTTCTATGGTTTGCCAAAAGTTGATATGTCAAATTTGTCAACTTTTCAGGAGTGTAAACAAAATTAAAGGTAATCCTGATATTTTTAGCAGTAAGTTACCGCCCCTAAGCCAGGGCTAAGCAATATACTGGACAGCCCGGTTATCACATCCTGAGACTGCAGTTTCGTTCTTATTAGAACTCCACAGCCAGGATTAGTGAATAGCCGAGCTGGAGGCAGATGTCAACTCGCTGAAGCTGAGAGAGCCAACAAACGGGCAGATAAACTGTATTTATCTCACCAGCGTGTGTCCGTAGCATGGTGCAGTTT